>NC_063046.1:30217135-30514635 GCF_018812025.1 Megalobrama amblycephala
CTTTGAAAATGGGCAGGGAGGAGGGGCTCTATAGCGGCACCTTGTAGTGCAGTAAATGTGGAGTGAATTTGACATAGTCCTTTGATGTTTAACCGTTTTAAATGCCTATTGCCCGCTGTGCACAGTTGCCCTGAAGCCACCGGGGTGGCGGTGCCACCGGGCTTGGGCCCGCCATCGCTGCTCGCAGCTATATTTATTTTTTTTTTTTTTTTTTTTTTTATTTTTTTTCCGTCTTCCGGGGCTTTTTGGGGGCCTTAACATGCTCAAAAACTCTTGAAAATTGGCACACACATTGGAATCCGCGGCCATTAGGACGCCGGAGAGGCTGGTACCCGGGCGTGGCAGGGGGCTCGACAGCGCCCCCTTGAAAAAAGTCTGAAAATTTGGTCCATATATTAAACACGCTTGCACGTATTAGTATGAAACTCAGTACACATATAGACCTCATCGGGCCGAACAACTTTCGTGCTCTAAGTTAAACGCCACGCCAACAAGGAAGTCAGCTATTAAGGGTTGTTTGAAAAACGCATGCTCTGGAATTTGATATACTCCTCCTAGACGATTAATCCGATCGCCACCAAACTCGGTCAGCATGAAGTCAAGACACTGATGATTAAAAATTGCCAGGCGGATTTTTGATATCTCGAACGGTTTGGCCGTGGCGAGGCAACGAATTTATGGCGAGAAAAAGGAAACAGGAAATGTGTTATAACGTCTGCATACATATATTGATCTTTATGAAACTTCACGAGTGTGTTCGTTATAGGAGTCTGATCACATGGATGTGACTATTGTGAGTCAAAGTTATAGCGCCACCAACTGGCAGCAGGAAGTGTATCACTTTTTGAAATGTTTTGAGATCACCCTCTTATTTTTACCTGATTTGCTTCAAACTTCATCAGTGTAATGTCAATACACAGCAGATGTAGACCTATGACAGGATTTTTGATATTTGAAATATTGTTGCCATGGCAACAGGTCAAACTGTAATAATATTCTTGAGTGTTTTTGAGGCTCTTAACATGCTTCAAATTGCATGAAACTCGACACACACATCAATATTGTCAACCAGTAGACATGGACAAAGCCATAGAAATGGGCGTGGTGGAGGGGCTCAGTAGCGCCACCTTTTGACAAAAGTGGGGGGGTTAGTTTTTCCTACAAGTCACCAAACTCGGTACACATATTGTTCTCATCAAGCCGGACAATTTTCTAATTTACATTCATTAGCTCCGACCAACAGGAAGTCAGCTATTTTGGTTTGAATGTTAATTTTTTGAAAAAACAGGCTATGAATTTTATACTACTACTCCTACAGGGTTTATCCAATTTACACCAAGCTTTTTTTAACTTGTTGCTAACACATTGAAGTTGTTTAATTGCAAACGGATTTTGGATATCTCAAACGGTTTGGCCGTGGCGAGGCAACGAATTTATGGCAAGAAAAGGGAAACAAAGTGTTTTAACTCCTGCATACATTAATTGATTTTGATGAAACTTCGGCTTAGTCTTCGTTGTACAAGGCTGATCACATGGATGTGACTATTGTGATTCAAAGTCATAGCGCCACCAACTGGAAGCAGAAAATGTGTCACTTTCAGCATACATTGAGATGACCCTCTTATTTTTACCTGATTTGCTTCAAAATTCATCAGAATAATGTTAAAACTTGGCACATGTAATCCTTTGAAAATGGGCAGGGAGGAGGGGCTCTATAGTGGCACCTTGTAGTGCAGTAAATGTGGAGTGAATTTGACATAGTCCTTTGATGTTTAACCGTTTTAAGTGCCTATTGCCCGCTGTGCACAGTTGCCCTGAAGCCACCGGGGTGGCGGTGCCACCGGGCTTGGGCCCGCCATCGCTGCTCGCAGCTATATTGATACTTGTATTTCAAATACAAAATAGTATTTTGTCATTTGTATTTGATAGGGTTGATGAAAATGGCTTCGTATTTTGTATCAAAATACTTTAGTGTTTGTATTTTTGTATTTAAAAAAAAAATAAACTTTGTAAGAAGTCTACATGATGACATCATAAAATTGCGGCTTCTGATTGGTGCCAACTCAGTATGCCCAGACTTGTTGAGATCAAAACAGAAAATTGATCCATTTGAAAGAAGGTGGTGAAGGTAAGAAACGTGCTAGCTGCCAGCTTTCCATCAATCGTTTGCATAAATTGCTAGAATTTTTAACAGTTCATGTTACGTTTTGGTGTTCGTTTTAGTAGCCTAGGCTAAATAGTTTACCAATTTACATAATGTTCTTGAAAACTATTATACCGAGCAGCAGCCCCTATATTTATAATTAACAATCAAATGATTAATTAGTTAGAAACTAGTTGCTATTAATACAGGTGCCATCAGTTGTCCTCTTATGAATGATTTGTTTGTCATTGAGTCAGTGTTGCTGATGCAAAGTAGGCCCTTCGTTACCAAACACCAAGTAACTAAATTAGGATACAATTATGTGTCATTCGCAAACATTAAACTGTTGGTTTCTTTAAAACTAAATTTCATCTGGGAGATCACAGGGATATGTGAATATTTGATCTGTTAAAGCCACAGTATGAAAATTTTCACAGCTAAAGGTCGCTCATTCAAAACAAAGGCAAAGTTTGATGACGCCTTGATTTCACGGACTCATGGGAGGTGTTGTCTTCACATCTACAGCCGGTGGAAAAGAATCGGGACGAGACTCAGGCAGAAATCATGTTCATGGATGAGATTTTTAACGTTACTGTAGTATAAAGCAGAGCATGGCCGAGTGCTGCGAGAGCTGAACGATCTCTACAGCAGCTTTGAACTTTTATTATGCCGCAGTCGCCACTTCCCCTTCCGGTCAAGTGTATGTGGGGTAAAGCAGCGCTGTCTTATCATATTAGATACATTTGTGTGTTGAAAGTTGTTATAATGCTACTCTCTGCGTTCACTCGGCGGCTACTATGAGACACTTGTTGCACGCTGCAGTAAGCTAGTTCGATATTAGTCATGGTAAATCATGGTACTCACTGTAAATCAAGAAAACAACATTTAAACAAAAAGACTTACTGTGTTGAGCTATAAAACATGATGAGTTTTCTGTCGATTAATGTGTCCAAACAGTTCCTCACCTGTCTAATAAAACACATAATATACTAAAGCGTCTTTGGTGTTTCCATGGTTTCAACAAAATAAAACCATCGAGGACCAAATCGAGGGTATGATGTCATTGATATGGGACACATATTTCTCTGGATTTAAACATTCTTGGAAACATTTGGGATAATGTAAGTACACAAGTCAACAAAATATATAACACTGTTCTAGTGTTTTTTTTTGTTGTTGTTTTTTTTTTATTTATATTTTAATCCAAAAATCCTACATATTGTGCCTTTAACTGGTTGCATATGTCAGATTTATTGCATGACTGGGGCAGAGAAAAGCTATCAAACATTGTTTACTTAATGAACTGAGTCGGTGTAATGGTGAAGGGATAGATCAAATAGGCCAATTGATGGAAGGTTTGCGAAGAAATTTCATGCTCCCTTGTAAAAGTATTTTTTTAGTATTTTTAAAATACAAAAATACAGTAGTTTATTTTGATAACCTACATGGTGTGGCTGCTGTATTTTGTAGTTTATTTTGAAATTAAGGTATTTGGTATTTTATTTTAAAATACATTTTGATGTATTTTTGCCCAACTCCGTGTGTGTGTAGATGGCACGGAAATAGACGAGCGCCAGTGTGACCTAGGTCGTCTCATTTCTTCTCCCTGTCCAGGCTCCTGCTGATCTATAAAACATATACATCGATCAAAAGCCACATAGGGCGTCCCTCTGTACACCATGACTCTGCGGTAGAGGATCAGTTGAGAAACCAGAGGAGAGGGCGGATGCATACTATGAAGCTACTATGAAGAACACAAGGTCATGAATATTAATTAGGTTACATGACAGGAAGGTTTGGCTACCTAGCAACGTCACCATTACTTAAATAATATTCATACGTTAAGCCTTCGTCATAGTATGGGAAATCATCAAAAGTATGTAACGGGGGGCTATTCCTATGATTGTAGGCTATGCTTTTTACAAGTTCCCTGTGTTTCTATTGAATTGGTTATGCTTTTCTGAGGTTAAAGAAAAAATTATAAAATTATATCCTCATTTAAAATATCACTTATTGGAATCAAAAACAAAAATAGGCCTATTTCTTTCACAAACAAGGTAAAATAGATATAATACATTTTACCCATTAACCTCAAGGAATGATGTTGGTTCAAATTTCCCACAATTTTCGTTCACACAAGTCGATATATTAATATATTTTGTTTACTGTTCACAGGATTTAACAGGCATGCGATTAAAGAAAATCATATAAATGATTTAAATAATGATGAATTAATTTATTCATGAATATATTTTTGTCATTTTATCTTTTTCTATACAATTCTGTATATGCTATGCTTTCCTTTTCCTCGTGAGAAAGATAAGATTGTCTGAATATGCACAATTTCCCCGTATTTGGTGAGCTATGTTTAAAATAAAGTTAGGTCTTCGCCATAGTAGGTTTAGCAATATTGTGTAGTGCGCAGCTGGTACGCTGCGCGAGGCGAGGCGAGGGGAGGCGACGCGACACTCCCTCATTCCGCTACGAGCTGGACCGACTGAAGGATTCACCGGAACTTCAGCCTGTGCGGCTGTCACAGTTTTAAATAGGGGTTCGGTCCAATATGGCGGCAGACGGATGGAAATACTGATGACAGTCCGAAAGATCGCCTCGATTTGTACGATGGTGAGTTTTTCCTCGCATAAATGACTGTTGTCCCGTCCACTCCGTCTAACCTGTGTTTGGATTAGCCTGCTAACAGGGCTAGCTCAACAGCTAACAGATAAACAACCGTGTCATGACATGACTGCACAGCCACAAAAAGTTTGCACACCTCTCTGTTTGTGTTTATAGACGCGGTAGAAGTTTGGAGATGTGGTTAAACGGACTTTTAAACGTTTTTTTGTCAGATAATTTGATATTCTGTTCAAGGGTTAAATGTATAGCCTAGCGTATTAGCGAGCGACACATAATATCCATGTTTGATTAGCCGGGCGGCTCGGTTTTGTTTACCATCTGATGATATCAGTCATGTGGACGCTTTTCAATATGTTTACAAGCGTTTTGTGAAGAGGCGAGGTCATCCATGTGACTACAGTTCTTGCTGTTGTTGTGCTGTAACATTATTTTTGAAGGACACAACTGAAAGCCGATTCAATGAACTCAGTGTCTTTGTAGTGCTGAAAGGGTCACGAGAAAGTGAGAATACAGACAGTAACTTACAACGAACATGAAATTTGGGATTTATTTGTGTACACAATGTTGTTATAAATTAAAATGTTATTTATGCGGGTAGCTACTGGGGGTTCTGTTATAAAAACATTGTGAGATTAGTTCATATCAATCAATAAATGCTTTAAATAGCAGATATTTATGTGGCAACTTCCCTTTTTTACCAGTAGTTACTGATAATCAGTTATAGAGATAAGACACACGGATTTAGTTCTTGTTGATTTATCTTAGCCACCTCTGGGTACCAGTATGTATGAGTTATGTAAAAAATGCTGTACATAAATTGAGTGAAATTTATTTGACTTTATTGTCAATTCTTGTGTTGACATGTAGCTGCCTTTTCACTCAAATGACCTAAGTCATGATGATGAATCAGATCTCGCCAGAAACTGTATACTTCAAATACTCTATATTCTCTTTCTGTTAATAAATAAAATAACTTTATCTTAATTATAGCTTTGCATATATGGAGGGTCTTCGAATAGTGAGTTTAAGTCAAAAAAGTTGAGAACCACTGACCTAGGCCTTATAACATCTGAGAACTCATTCACAGTAGCAGTAAAAGCACTTACAGCTCTGCCTTGATGCTCTCCCCTGGTGAAACAGAGTGGGTACACTTGCCCAGAAACTGCATCCTGTTAATGCCAAGCCTGGCATCACACTCCACAAACAGGATGTTCCTGTTAGTCTCGAATAGGTTCAGAGTGTTCCTGGTCACTCGTATTATTGAGACCCTATGAGCAAAGATAACCATTGTGGCTTATCTCTGTAGGGCGCCAATGCCTCTGCTTTGGAAAAGGAGATTGGACCGGAACAGTTCCCTGTTAATGAACACTACTTCGGACTGGTTAATGTAAGTTTACATTGTTGTCTTTATCAGTGAATGTGCTATAAATAGAAGATGACTTTGCCATATTACTTTTACATTATGAAATGCCTGGATTTTTTATTTTTTTTAAATGTAATGTTGCTTGTGTCATCACTTAATGGCAGATTTGGCAAGCATGTATTAAAGGCAGCAAAATAAAATAATAAAACCGCTCCATATATAGAAAGCAGCTTCACAATAATAAAACAGGAAAATAACTGGTGATGATGTAAAATTGGTCAGTATTCAATCTATGTTGTAAGGCAGTTCTATAGAACATAATAGTGTCTCAGTTTAAAGTTCTGTTATTTCAGTTCAATAACTGTCAATGTTCCAAAGTTAGTGTCATTATCTATCCAGCTCAGTTCAGTTCAAACTTTGTTCCAGCGCTGGTTTGCGTTCATTCTCAGAGACATTAATTGGAGATTTGACATAGTTATATGTCTATGTATGTCATCACATGTCCTTCATCACTCTATAATTTGTTCTTTGTCCAATCACAATCCGGTCGACCAGTTTGGCAACACCTGCTACTGTAACTCAGTGCTGCAGGCACTGTACTTCTGCCGGCCCTTCCGGGAGAAAGTGCTGGCCTATAAGATCCAGCCGCGGCGTAAAGAGAGCCTGCTCACCTGCCTGGCTGACCTGTTCAACAGCATTGCAACTCAGAAGAAGAAAGTGGGAGTCATTCCACCAAAGAAGTTCATCTCCAGACTGAGGAAGGAAAATGGTGAGAAAAAAATCATGGTTCCTACAGTAAGGGATTTGACTGACTGACTGACAACAGTGGGGTTGTTGATGTGGGTTAGTGGTGAATGTTATGCAGGTGCCTGGAGATCTGTGAAATGATATGGAAAGATGTTGCTATACAGTATGTTGCTTAATCATATTTAGATGATATAGATCATATCATTTATAATGTTACAAAATATATTTTTAAACATTGATAATAATAAGAAATGTTTCTTGAGCAGTAAATCAGCATATTATAATGATTTCTGAAGGATCATGTGACACTGAAGATGCTGAAAATTCAGCTTTACCATCACAGGATGTAGTATATATTCTGCAAAATAGAAAACAGTTCTTTTAAATTGTAATAATATTTCACAATAACACTGTTCATACTGTATCTTTTATCTTGGTGAGCATAAGAGACTTCAGAAACATAAAAAAAACGTAATGTTTTGCCATGGTGTCGAATATTAAGCTATACAGCTGAATAGCTATGCAGAAAAGGCTGTATGTATTGAAATGCACTGCAATTAAATGATTGAATCACTGTTTCAATGTTAGACTTGCAGCTATTTAATGCTATCAACACTTCCTTCTGCTTTTCCTTCAGAGCTGTTTGACAACTACATGCAGCAAGATGCACATGAATTCCTCAACTATTTGCTCAACACCATTGCAGACCTGCTACAGGAGGAGAAGAGCCAGGAGAGACAGCAGAATGGAAAGGTAGTACAGAATGGTGGGAGTGGAAGTGGAGGAGGTGGAAGCGGTAGCAGCACAGGAGAGGGTGAAGCGGAGGAAAAGACCCAGCAGACTTGGGTGCACGAGATCTTCCAAGGCACCCTGACCAATGAGACACGGTGCCTGAACTGTGAAGCGGTGAGTCAGAGGAGGTGAAGTGAGTCATGAACACCCTAAAGGGACTCTTGCTTTTATTAAAGAGATATGGGGATGAGTGAGTTATTGAGACCATGTTATTGGCTGTTTGCCTTTGATACCCCCTTTCCACCAGCACGAACCGGCTGCTAGTTCAGAGCTAGTGCTAGTGCCAGTTCAGAGTTGGTTCAACTGACGAGCCATCTAAGAACCGGTTTGCCTTTCCACAGGCTAGGGAGCCAGCACAGAGCCAGGTCTTATGTCACTGTATACGTCTCATATTTCACAGCAAAGCTAGCGCCGCAGCGCCAAACACAAATACACCAGGCTCGTTTGAGATGCATCGGCTTCTCGCATAGCGATCGGCACATGACATCAAAGCTCTGCTTGAACGATCCAAAAGCACAAGGAGTCGTATGCTCTAAAAACGCTCCCGCGGATCCGCGGCACCCGCCGAATTGGTCCGCGCTGCTCCGATGCATCTCGAACAAGCCTTCTATCAACAATCGCGGATGTTTCACTACTGTTGATGCTCATGGCTTTGCGAACCTACATCAGCATCCAAACACGTCTCGCCGTAATTTGTATATAGACAGAGATTACAATCGAGCTGCTATTAGCTCGATTAGCTGCTATTTCAAAAATGGCGGTCACAAGTTTCTTGTTGGTCACGGTAACCCCGCCCCCAGCCCCTGACGCAAGCGGTTCTTACTTCTAGCCCAGCAATGTTTTGGTGCTACTTACGAACCACTTTTCATGGTTCGGAGCTGGTGTTTTGTCTGTCGAAAGACAAAGAACTGATTTGAAACTTGGCTCTGGCTCCGAACTAGCACTCAAACTGCCTTGGTGGAAAAGGGGTATGAGTAATCAGTGTCTGGGAGATTGTATGGATGTGATGGGAAGACTGTTGCACTCATGTAGAGCTGCATGATTCTGGATAAATGAAGTATCATGTGTGTTTTTTTGTTTTTTTTTGTTTCAAATAGAGATCATGATTCTGAATGGACAAAATAACATGTAATTAGATATGAATGTGCTGCCCTGATTTTGTCAAAGGTTTAATAGATTCAGGCAAATCGTTGTCATTTAGGAATAAGGTTGTGTGGGTGTTTGAATCAAGATCACAATCTTTTCACAAACGATTAATCGCACAATGCTACATTAATGGCACAGACACAGAGATTTATTTTATTAAGACCTAATGCACGGATCTAATATGTTATGCATCAGATTTGTTCCGTGCTTCGGGTGTGTGTCAGTCAGTGCGAGTAACGCATTGTGAACTTTTCGTTGGCATACTTTGCTTAATAACTTTGTTTAACATCAAGCAGTACTGCAAACCGAGCTTCACTGAGACACAAAAACCACCAGATCAGATCATGAGATGCACATGTGTAAAAGGACATAGTGCCACATTTCACAGAGAATTGAGAATTGCATCAAGCCATATCGCTATTTCGGTTTTATTCCCTTTTTTATTGTGCAGCTTAAACTTGAAAGGATAGTTCACCCCAAAATGAAAATTATCCCATGATTTACGCACCCTCAACCAATCCTAGGTGGATCAACCAATCTTCTTTCAGACGAACACAATCAAAGATATATTTAAAAATATCCTGGCTCTTCCATGCTTTATAAGCCCCCAAAACATGCATCCATCCATCATGCTCCAGGGGGTTAATAAAGGCCTTCTGAAGCAAAGCAATGGGTTTTTGTAAGAAAAATATCCACATTTAAAACTTTATTAATTATAATAATTAGCTTCCAGCAGACAGCAGTAAGGATCGATTTGTGGCGGAAGAGTAACCCCCGACCTGATGCAATGACAAACGCGGAAGCGCAGAGGATAGAGCAAAACAAAACACTGGTCACAAATTAAAAGTCTAAAACAAGAATTTTTAAAGAGAAATGTCAGAGGATTTCAATATAAGAGAAGAGGAGCTTCAGTTTGTTGCCTAGCCCTATTTGTTTAAACCTCGAGTGGCGTCTAAGCTTACGCTACTCCTACATCCTACGTCATTCATCACGCCAGTATGTGTACGGTCCTGTGCCAGAAGCTAGATCTATTAGACTTGTAAGGCGTCTAGTTTTTCATTTGATGATTCATTTGCTGAGCTGATTTCCACTGCATGCTGCTACTCGACAGTCTTTGTAATATTACATCGTTGAAGCGTAGACACAGAAGATGACCACAAGGGCCTAGGGTGGCATTTGGGACAGGGCTTGGCTGTATTTGAGAACAATGTATTTTGTAAACCCCCCCGTAGAAACACGTCACCCTGATGATCCAGAGCTTTCTCAACCGACTAGTCATTCAGACAAGCCACTAACTAGCTGATTTTAAAATATGCAGTCTTGCAAATCCCAGTTGAGATATGAAATCTATGCTCAGCCACCAATTAGAACAAGTCCACTTATATTGACTTGTGAGTTATCCTGTCCTCTTATGCCTCAGGTGAGCAGTAAAGACGAAGACTTCCTAGACCTCTCAGTGGACGTGGAGCAGAATACCTCCATCACACACTGTCTAAGGTAAAGATACAAACCTCAAACGTGGCAGTCCAGTAGGTTCAAGTTCTTTGTTAAATGTTCATTAATGTGGAAGATTAACTTGTTGTCTCTGCATTGACAGGGGTTTCAGCAACACAGAGACCTTATGTAGTGAATACAAGTACTACTGTGAGCAATGCAGAAGTAAACAGGAGGCTCAGAAAAGGTTTGTAGTTGCAATAGACTGGCATGGCTGAAATCACTCTTGTCCCTGAGACTGAGTCTGATGCTATGGACCTCCCCAGTCTACTTAGTGTTTTCTTCCTCCCTGAATGCATTTATTATCAGCATTAGTGTGCTGGTTCTGTGCACCAAGAGGGGCATTTTAATCCTGAAGCATTTAACAATTACAGTTGCTCAGGAAGTTGGCAAATAAAGTGCAGTCTGAGAATGGATTTCAAGTTAAAATCGATCCTGTGTCTCCTTTTCCTTACAGGATGCGGGTGAAGAAATTACCCATGATCCTTGCCCTGCACTTAAAGCGCTTTAAGTATATGGACCAGCTTCATCGCTACACCAAGCTTTCCTATCGTGTAGTCTTCCCTCTGGAGCTGAGGCTCTTTAACACCTCTGGTGATGCTACCAACCCTGACCGATTGTACGACCTGGTGGCTGTAGTGGTGCACTGTGGGAGGTAGGTTTCTGATGCTACAGTCAATTTAACCAGTCAGTGTTTATCTTGATTGAGGACTTTATATTAACTTAACAGCACAGCATGGTGTTTAAAGTCAGCATGAAATGGAATTTTACCCTATTTTCTAAATGATTCTAATTGTGAATGACTCATCCATGCATGTTTACTTTTTCTTTTTTTTTTAAATTGACATTTAAATTTTTATCAAAGTGCCATAACTTAATTTTATGTTGAAACAACAGACTTCTCTCTAGTATGCTCGACTTCTCCAGTCATTTAGTCCACTTAAACACCATCCCTTTCTTACAACTGACCGTAAGCTTACATTCAGTCCAATAAACAATGTCTCAAACAAAGCCTCCACCCCAACCCCCGATAACTTTTCTTTTGGAAGAAAAGTTGCTACTTCTGTTGCATCATGACTTTGGCTCACTTACTAAACTGAAAAATTCTGGTCTTTCACATAAAGGGTTAGTTCACCCACTTCCAACCCGACATCTTCAGAACACAAATTAAGATATTTTTGATGAAATCCGAGAGGTATATGACTTGTCCATAGACAGCAGTATAATCAACATTCAAAGTCCAGAAAGGTACTAAAGACATCGTTAAAACAGTTGATGTGACTACAGTGGTTCAACCTTCATTTTATGAAGCTACGAGAATACTTTTTTATGCGCAAAAACAAAACAAAAATAACGACTTTATTGAATAATCTCTTCCCTGTCATTATCCTTACGCAGATGACGCAGTAAGCACAGTAAAGGCTTCTGTGTTTACGTCCAAATTTTTTCAGAATTGGCCAAAGCAGTCATTAAAAAGTATTCTCGTCGCTTCATAATATTTAAGGTTGAACCACTGTAGTCACATGGACTGTTTTAATGATGTCTTTAGTACCTTTCTGGACCTTGAAAGTATTGATCATATACCTTTCGGATTTTATCAAAAATATCTTAATTTGTGTTCCGAAGATGAACGAAGGTCTTACAGGTGTGAAATGACATGAGGGTGAGTAATTAATGACAGAATTTTCATTTTTGTGTGAACTAACCCTTTAACCAGTAACTAGCTGGGTTTCCATCTAAACGTGAAGTGAAAAAAAAAAAAAAAAAAGCGAATTGGGTATATTTCCATCAAGTTGTTTGAGCGGATGACGGTGGTATTGTAACCTAGTAAACCTAGTAACCAACAGTAAATAAAACACCATCAGCGGAAATAGCCGATTAGTCACATGGATTTAATGTTCACTACGTCAGAATTTACATCACATTAACACTTTTTTTTTAAGTCAAAAAACCTCCTCAAGTGAGAGTTTTTTGTGAATTAAGGTATTTTTTTTTTTTTTTTTTTGACGTTTACATCACTAATTTCTGATGCGTTCAAAATGTCCATAAAAACAGGTTGATGGACACAGCTACTGTCACCCACTTTTTTGACCATAGATCTTGACTTAAATGCTTGTAACTCATGAATGCTTAAATACAGACCTAAGGTTGGTCTCTTTTTAAAGAAGACACTCAGCAGATTATTGCAGAAGTGAAAGTTAAAAGTTCACCCAAAAATAAATTTTTGTCATCATTTACTCACCCTCAAGTTGTTCCAAATCTGTATGAATTTCTTTCTTCTGCTGAACACAAAAGAAGATATTTTAAAGAATACGGGTAACCAATTTGTTTCCATACTATGGAAGTCAGAGGGGTCCATCAGCTGTTACCGACATTCTTCAAATGTCAGTCTTCCTTTGTGTTCAGCAGAAGAAAGAAATTCATACAGGTTTGGAACAACTTGAGGGTGAGTAAATGAGGACAGAATTTATTTTTGGGTGAACTATCCCTTTAAGTTTTCTGTAAAGAAAATGTACTTAGCTGAACTTTTTTATTTTATACATAAAATATCTTTTACAAAATAATTTGGCTTCTAAAATAGCTAGAAAATCAAAGCCATATGTCTAACTAAGTTGTGTTCCAAATTTAAGTTGATGTGACAAAAATCAAGCTATTGAACTAAAAGGTTTTTAAGCATCGTTTCCATGGTAATGCAATGTCAAATTTTTAAAAACCGTTTCCACAAGATGAATTTTCAGCGTTTAAGCTTTTGAATGATACTTAATTTATGATGATTACTAAAATATGTAATATGGGGTAAAGGCAATAAAAAAGAGCACCATGTGTCCCACTACCGCAACACTGACAGTTAACAGGCTAAAATTATAAAATAGTCATATAGTTCTTTTGCCCCGGGTTCATCTGTTGTTTGCCATTAATCATACCTTTTTTGGTGTATTTTCTTTTTTGTAGTGGACCAAACCGAGGTCATTATATCACTATAGTGAAGAGTCACGGCTTCTGGCTTCTGTTTGATGATGACATTGTAGAGGTAAGTCAGTGTATAATTGTCTCTTAGTTTTGCTCAAAATAAACACATCACACATGCATTCTTTTACTGAATAATACAGTTGCCCCTTAGACTTCTAATGTATTCACATTCATTCTTTGTTTTCTGAGAGGTGATTCATTTTCCGTAGTAATGCTTTTTATAGAGCTTAAGTTGTATGTATTTACTCTAGAATAGTCCTTTTGTTACATTGTTTAAGAAGAGAACAAAGTAAGTAGAAGTATCTAAAAAAAACAAAAAAACACACCCAAGACCTTGAAGTATTAGTTTCAGTTCAGCAAACTTTATAGTTTCTACTTCCAGCTGTCATTGCAGTATGTTCACTTTCATATTTAGTTTGTGGTATCTAGCGATAATTGTAAGCTCGAGATGTCTAGCACTACACAGTAGCACATCTATTAACCCTGCCTGTCAGGTGATGTGCAGCTGCTGTTTATGCCTCACCAAGTGCTTGTCTGGAGTTGTCCTCACATTGACCCAAATACTTTTCAGATCTCTGAATGATGTGAACTCCTATGGGAATAGTGATGCATTAATGATACCAAGACTCTTTCATTCATTTGGCAAGTTTCACTTGATGTTTTAAACATTATTGAAACATACATGTTACATGTATTGTGACCCAATACCATATTTTCCATTATATCCTCATGACACATGATTATTTAGGTTTGTTCTACACTGCTGGCTTAAAAACATCCCTTGACTCAACATTGAGACAGATTTTCCACCACCAGCATGCACGTTTATAATATAAATCCATTTGGTTTTAAAACACAGATGTGATATCCGCTCTGCTACACGGTAACCCAGACAAATATTTACACGCATGTTGTGAACACAGACTCTTAGGTGCTTCTCAGTTGTTGTTGTACCATAAACTTCTTTTATAAATACCAAACATACAGTGGTGGTGTAAGTCTCTGGATGTTAAATGGAGGCAGAGGCTGTTTTTTTCATTATCCAATGTCTTCCCAATTGCACATCTGGAACGAGAGACATGAGAGCTTCCTGGAGTGAATGCAGATGCTTCAGAAGTCACTTAAAGGTGAATCTGTGTCATTTCTGCTCTGCTAGTGACGCCAAACAGAATATCTCAGTTTATTTCTTGACCCAGTGTTTTTTGTTTGACCCTTGTGTGATTGTCAAACAGATTATGCAGTTATGTTCATTGTTGTTAGTTGTGCAGATATCACATGCTTTACCTTTTAAAGGGATGTCGTCCCAAACCTGTATGGTGGTTTTTTTTTTCTCTCTCTCTCTCTCTCTCTCTCTCTCTCTCTCTCTCTCTCTCTTTGTAAAACACAAAAGATGACATTTTTGAACTTTTAATGTATAAGGGGAAAAAAAAAACATTTTTCAAAACAAGTTTGGAATGGCATGAGGGTGAGTAAATGATAGAATACATATTTTCTTTTGGTTGAAATATCCCTTAATCAGTCTTTATATGATGAACAGATTTAATGTAGCTTTTATTAACATTGCACATACATAGAGCACATCAAATGTAGTAAACAGAAGCACAAAACAAAAGAAGAACAAAAGTTTGAACTTCCATTTACCAATGGGGCTTTCGCACTGCATAGTTCTAAGAACTCAGTAATAGGAACCAGCCATCAGGGTGGTTCCCTAAGAACTAATTTTTGCCCCGGGCCATTTTCCTGGTTGCATTCGCACCGTGAGTAGGAACTCTGAAGCAGCTGACAGCAGGTTTTGTTCAAGCGTGGCATTTACAAACGTCAACAACCGGTGGATGGAGGACTGTCGTGTGTCGTGGGATTCGTGATAATGGAGATGGAATGTAAATGCATAATTTACGTGATTGAAAGAGCCAAAAGTGTGGCTCCTTGACAACTTGCAGTGTTACATATCGTTAAGGCTGCGAAAAGAACACAACACTGTAGATAACAGTGGCCTGTTGCATGAAGCTAGCTGTTCAAACTCTGAGTTGATGAATCCAGATAAATCCAACCTGGTCTAGATCAGGTTCAGCAGTCTCACAATGCTCGATATAAACAATCTCTGTTTACTCAGTTTTGATCCAGAGTTTGTGATTTTAACTCTAAAGCACGTGCACCTGAAAGTGGGACACGTGCGGCAAACAGCCAATCACACGGAACATGCAGAGCTTCCATGCAATTCACTTCTCTTCCGAAGAAAGACCGTTATGAAAATACCATGAAATTAAACGCACTTTATTGCATCAGATACATGTCACTTTGTTTGGGTTTGTGATCTCTAACCCAGAATAAAACCTTAGCCATGTAGCGCAAGTTACCATGGCAATGAACATAGCTAAAAATCAATCCAACTTCTTGAAACCAGAGTTTGCTCAAACTAGTCTCAAACTTACTTGGGTAGCAAATGAAACCGGCTTTGTGCAACAGGCTGCTGGTAAACAATGTTTTCCATGTTTGTGGAGTGAACATGTTTACACGGCTTTTTAAAAATGCTAGGTAGAGGTGTTTTCGTATCCATTTGGCCAATTAACGTACATTTACGTCACTAGTAGTTCCTATAGTGCTGGTTTAGACCCTACTCTGAAGTAGGAGCTAATTTAGTTCTTCCAAAAAGATTTCCTAGAACTAAAATTGTTCCTAGTTTACTGCAATCAAACACTCCAAAAAGCGGGTACTTCCACCAATAGTTCTAGGAACTATGAAATGTCATGCAAGCACTTTTGTGCTTCTGTAAGAACGAATGAGGTTGTTTTCATGCGTCATGCTAGGGCTGGGTAAAAATGTTGATTTCTCAATTTTAATCGATTCTCATTTTTACGAACCAATATCGATTTTTAAATCCCAAGAATCGATTAGTCATTCAATTGATGAATGAACAGAACATGTAGCTCGCCTCCCATCCAATAAATCGCAATAATCTTTTTGCTTTGTTACTTTTGATATGAAGCAAAGTCTTATCTTATTATGAGATTCAAAAAATAAATACCGTTTTGGTGCTGTTTTAATGTGGCTTGACATGTTAAACAGTGTAGCGCCTCCGTTAAAGAGAAGCGGCAGCGCGGAGCGCATGTGATGCATCCTCCCCTCCGCTTTAATACCAGTTACAGCACGAAATAAACATGAATGAACATCTGAAGGTATATTAAAATATACAGTAAAACTAAATCCGTATCATGTCTCGTGTAATAGCTCAATCAGTGTTTCAACCTCGGAAAGACGTCAATAAAACAGCTTGTAAACAATGTCACGTAACGTCACATTTACCTCAGAAAAATCATATTCAGTGACCGCAAACTCATTAGTCAGCTAGAAAATTTAACACTAGAGGGCAGCATTCTGATAAATATATGCACATTACATATTCATTATAATTTTTAATGTTCAATATTTAATGCATGTTTGAATAAATCAGTTATGACAGCAACGATTTAAAGGTGCTACAGAGGATGTTTTGTTTTATACATTTTTGCAATATTACTTGAAACTGTCTTTACTAACTGATAAAAGACCATTTATTAGGTGCACTGAAAGGAATAATATTAATATACATCATCTGTGCATGAGGTAGGGCCTTAAAAACATCAGCAGATGATCGCGTAAACGATTGGCCCTCTGGCTTGTCAATCACTGCCATTACGTTCCTTGTGAGAGACGTGCGTGGCTGCGCGCTCCAGTAACTTTCCACACTCCACATGCGCCGCATGCAATGTTTTTGTCAGGAGACAGGAGTAACAACTGCAGATTATGAGTTACCAGCGGTGAGTCCGACATAATGAATCCACTAACACGACACAGCGAATGCTGGTGGTAAACACTCGTGTTCCAATACTCGTGCACGAGTTTTGGGAGGCGTTCCCTTGAAATGCGCTGTGAAGGAGGGGGGTTGTTCTTACGCATGCGCTCATTTCAAAAACTCAGTAACAGTCTTTGGTTTCTCAGTCGACGAAAAAGATCCTCTGTAGCACCTTTAAATGTTTATATTTCAAAAAAACTAATTGGAGTAGAAATATGATTATGTAATTCTAAACTTTATTATAAAAAACAGAGAATGTAATTTAAGTGTTTGTATATAAATAAGTTAATTTTAACCTTCAATATTATAGTAATGTAGTACCAACTGACTCCCATGTATAGTTTACAGCATTAGTTGAGAGATTTTTTTGTACTGTAACTGATATACTACATTCAAAATTAATCGATATCAAATCGAATCACAAGCATGTGAATAGAAATCGAATCGAAGCGTGAAAATTGTGTCAATACCCAGCCCTACGTCACGCAATTTCTTTAAGTCAGCAATTAGCACACCGTATTAAACATGTTTTCCTTAGTATCCAGTAATTTTTTTTTGTTGTTGTTTGTCCCCACAGAAAATAGATGCTCAAGCGATTGAGGAATTCTACGGTCTGACATCGGACATCTCCAAAAACTCTGAGTCAGGGTATATACTCTTCTATCAGTCTAGAGACTGAGCCAGCCGGAGTGACCGACAGAATGGAAGGATGCGATTTGTGAGAGATAGGATCAGGCAGATAGAGGGCTTGACCTTTGTTGACACAGCTCGGCCCTCTGCTCCATCCCCTCTCAGTCAAGTCCCTTTTCATCCAGGCTTATCAGTGGAGCTTTGCACTGGAGCATCAGTCGGGCCCCAGACAGGAGCAGTCGATGACAGAGTGACCTGAACACAGCACAGTAATCACCAGGCAGAAGTAATCGCCGTCGTCTCACTCGCCTGCTTTGTGTTGCGCGGCACACACAAAAACGCACATAAACATGTGAAATGAGCTACATGTACATCTTGATGGCCTGAGAATGGACACTGTACAAACTTTTTTTTTTCCCACCACACACATTAACAAGTTTCATTTTTGATAATCTGGTTCACATCTCTGCTCATCACATTCATCATCGCTGGGTGATGACGCGTCATGATCTGTTTTGGCACAATATCGTGATCTGTCCAGAAAGCCGCACAACGTTCTTCAACCTCAGATGTCGAACATGACACATCATGCTACATCTATGTCAACCAGATAGTTGTAAATGTGTGCTCATGTTTTTGTTAGAGTAGAGCTGCTCAACCTGAATGGAAAAACCTGACAGGGCTTAAATTAGCATGAATGGGATGAGCTTTTTTTTTTTTTTTGTTAAGAACTTCACAAGTGATTTCATGTAGGGCTTTTTGTAATGCAGGCCTGTGGATTGATGGGAGCTCTGCTCTGTTTAGCAGATACCAGAGAAGCGCGTGTATAAAGGATGTAGCTTGGCTTAAGAATGCTCTTTCAGTATTCAGCGAATGTAAAACATTCTGCCAGTTCTTGTGCACTGCAAGTGAGTGTACAGCTTGATTGTGTCATACAGTGCATACTTAATAGTGCACTAACTGTAGAGTGTCACAGATGGAGATAAAAATTAGGGCTTTATATGATTCTGAATATAAGTTGAAGCTATCGAATTGAAACCAAAAGCTGCACACATTTCCAGTCATGTTTCATTAACACTGTGGCACTGTGAGCTTGTCTGAAATGAATGTGGATTAGCCTCATTCAGTTTAGCCATTAAAATTCAAACATAATATGACTCTGCACTCCATTATAAAGTCTTCGGATTAATTCGGCCGATTGAATTGGCTGCATCTATTCTGTTTAATCTCTGTAACACTTCTCTAGATCTCCGTCATCTCCTCTGCCCTTTTAATTAATAACGTTTTAACTGAATATAGACGTAGAAGAGAGGTGAAGCACGGCCGATGCTGAGGTACAGTTTGAATGTCAGGTTTAAGCTGTGACTTGCACTGCTCTGTAATGGTTAGATTGGTTAAGGATTCTTTCTTGTTTGTGGATGTAGCTCAGCCTGGAGGATGTGTTACTTTTCTCAGTTGGATTACAGCCAGTAAATATTTACAAAACAACTAGGCCACCCTGCAATTAGTCAAGTTTTATAGGCAAAAATAAGCAAGATTAGGTATTTGAGCCTAAATCTTTTAAGGCAAAAAGTACATACTAGCGAGGTAAAATATTCCAGTTTTGCTAAGGTTTCTTTAAAGAGTTTGAAACACAGTTGCCTAGCTTGTTTGTTGTCTTGTGACTAAAGTAGATGGTATAAGAATGAAAAGGGTTTTTTTTTTTTTTTTTTTTTTCCATTTCAGGTTTCCTGTGTAAACTACACTGGTTTTATTTGATTGTTGGTTTGACAAAAATCCACTTTAATCTGTGAGGGGTCATAACTGACACTGCTGCTGATTATTATTCCATTCATCCTGTAAAGTCTACTTGGTATCAATGCATGCGTGGTATAACAACTCATAACATTGTTATAAAGCATGTATGAAGGTCTTATAAACAAGACATCACAATGTCTGTAAAGAGGTTTAAGCTTCTCGCTGGTCAGTTAGCCTACTGGCATTGCGTGTCTTAAGTAGACTGAACTATATGTTGAAAAATAAACTGACATATGGTGCCATTTCATGTAAATTGCACATTTACACATGCTATGTAAGAGTGTTTGTAGATGTCATCATCACGTTTGAATTAAGGTTTCTCCATAGCTGAGTTAACTGGATATTTTATTTTCGAAATTGGCTTGTATTTACAGGGGAAGAAATGTTTCTTTTATTTTGGCTCTTTTATTTCATAAATTTATTTATGTGCAATTATAAATGTTATATTAACTTTTCTTTGACATTTCCATTTTTATACATTTGCTAATTCGTCCCTTATTTGGACACCAGGTCTGTTGTATGTTATGTGGAGAGATGGTTGAAGCAAAAATGTAAGGGTGATAATGTTGGAATGATCAGATTATCGCTGCAAGCTTGAGAAGTTGATACTAGTCATAGAAACAAGCACTGATCACAGTAACAGCACCCTGAGTGTTGGCATTAGCATACAGACATCAATTACATTAAAACATGAGACAAACACAATCTAATGCTACATCGTGCTAACATTAGTTGTGTTTCATTCCGCCTCTTCCCATAACATTGTAACAATGTTTATTCCATACTGGGTTTGAAAAAAGTGCACTTTCGATAAAGCAATGTACAAATTGTAAACCAGCTGAATAATCTGGTTTTGGAGTGGAGTGGACAGTGTGGATGAAGGATGGGACTGGATCACCTTGTCCCAAATAAAAACAAACAAAAACACATCAACCACCTCAAGGGGGTTCATATGGTCTCTGTTTCTTTATGATGTCATTAAACTGGCCAACACTGACCTGACTACAAGCAATCATAACTTCCACTTTCAGGAAGGAAAAAAATATTTTGCAAACACCTAAAGAGTTTATCATGCTAGTCCTTTAATGTTGTTCCGTAACTCTACTGTTTAGAGGTTGACAATGTAGTGGAAATGCATCTTAAAGGTGCATTCAGTAGTTTGATGCTAATTAAATGGTTTTATACACATTGAAAAATATATTGCGTTTATGTTAAGAGTCATTTTAATGTTCACATGAAATGAGGATTGCACTCATAATAGTTTTCTAAGTTTTAAAGGAACACTCCACTTTTTTGAAAATAGGCTCATTTTTCAACTCTCCTAGAGTTAAACAGTTGAGTTTTACCGTTTTCGAATCCATTCAGCCGATCTCAGGGTCTGGCAGTACCACTTTTAGCATAGCTTAGCATAGTTCATTGATTCTGATTAGACCGTTAGCATCTCGCTCAAAAGTGACCAAAGAGTTTCGATATTTTCCTATTTAAAACTTGACTCTTCTGTAGTTACATCGTGTCTGAGACCGACGGAAAATGAAAAGTTGCGAAGAGCAATGATATTACGCAGCGTCTCTCACAAATGTCATTGTTGCAAGGTACGCTTCCCTGGGGGTCACAGGTGGTGCGTAATATCATTGCGCCTGCTGCACACATGGTACGGCAACAAAGTTACTTGATTATTACGCCGGGATGAGAGTATAGTTCCTATCCATATCGGCCTAGAAAATTGTAACTTTTCATTTTCCGTCGGTCTTAGTACACAATGTAACTACAGAAGAGTCAAGTTTTAAATAGGAAAAATATTGAAACTCTTTGGTCATTTTTGAGTGAGATACTAACGGTCTAATCAGATTCAAATGAACTATGCTAAGCTATGCTAAAAGTGGTACCGCCAGACCCGGATATCGGCTGAATGGAATCGAAAACGGTAAAACACAACTGTTTAACTCTAGGGAGTTGGAAAATGAGCCTATTTTCAAATAAAAGTGGAGTGTTCCTTTAAATGTGTATTAAGCGGGTCACCCCTTCAATGTATTTCGCCATGTTGAAAAGCGACGAAGATTATCCTCACGCTCATTGGCTGCCGCCAAACCTGGTAGAAACGCTAGTAGCGTAATGTTGTTTGGTGATGCGAAATTAGACGACGGAACACACTTATTATCGTACTTTACAAGCGAAGACAACGTAATATACGGATGAAGAAGCAGAAAATGTCTGAAGCCAAAGACAAAAAACGACCGTAAAGGTGGAAAGATTTGATTACGGAGAAAAACCCTGAGTTATTATGCCCACGTTTACTCTTTTTATTGGGCAGGTAAGGGAATTATTTATTGTGTAGACCGCTTTCTAAAACTCACTAGAATCAGTGATATTTACATAAAACTCAGAGACGATCATGCTGATCCACGTCAGCATCTATGCTGCCTTCACGTGCACCCTTGCTCGTTCATTCATTGTTCACCATTACATAAGCGTTCAAGTGGGAAACATAAGATGGAAAGGTGTAAACAAAACAAAATAATTATATTGTAAACAATAAACCCAACTAACTACATTTGAAAATATGAAGAAAAAAAATTCATTTCTACCACTTATTTATCCATGGTATCACAACTAAATGTGGAGCAAACTGTTGAGTGACCATTCACTACAGAGTTGCTTTCAGCTAACTGATTTATATATAGATTATAAATATTATGACATTTCTCTTATAGATCAGCGTTGCAGTGTGTCAAATCGACACGCCCCTCCAACGTCACAGCTCGGCAACTAGTCTAGAATCCCAAATTTCCCCATGTAAATATGACTGCTCGGTCATTCATTTGTTCGGAAGTCGTATTTACCAGCTCCACTTGTAGCAGGGCACATTATTGTTTCTGTCACAGAATACATAAAAAAAGTATAATTGCGACTTTTTATCGGACAATTCTGACTTTTTTTTTCTTGCAATTGCTAGTTTATATCTAACAATTCTAACATTTTTTTTCTCAGAATTGTGAGATATAAATAAGCAGTTGAAAGTTAGTCCAAACTGTGATACATTAACTAGCAATTCTGAGGAAAAAGTCATAATTGTGAGACATAAACTTGCAATTGCGAGAAAAAGAAATCAGAAATGTCAGATAAAGGTCGTTTTTATTATTATTTTGTGGCCTCCATAGCACGTAACACCAATACTTAATTACACAAAGAACAGTAATTCTACATTGGCTAAAGAACTACTGAATGCACCTTGACAATACATAATTTGAAAAGAATTAAAAATGTTATAAAATCATGATTAAAAAAAATGATTTTTTTTATTTTTAAGATCGGTAGGTTGATTTGGGATTACAGTGAGATTAGAGTTTGTATAGAAATGGCAATGCTCACTCTGAACAGTTTCAATCCTTATTGGAGGAAATCCTCATTTTTATCCAAACCAGCAGAGTGAGTCCAGCATTAATATAGGTCATTTCAGATATTTGGACAGGATCTATTCAGATGCAGCTTTAATGTCAATGTAATGTTGACACCAGTAAATATCACCCCCTTGTGGTTCAGTGATGCCATGAGTTCAGAGCATGTTCTCCAAATGCTCAAAAGTTAGCAAAAATATCCCATTCTTCAAAGAAAGTCTTCAATTCCACCTAATTTTTCTCAGACTGTGAATGGTCGTTGAGGAAGTTTTGCAGGGAAGGGCTTCTTCTGACAACAGGTATCTGAAAAGCAACATGTACAACATTTAAGGGTACAGATCCATACAGTCCAGATAAAAAACACTCAAAGCTACCAAATGTACTATATACACTTTATTTAAAAAAGGGAAATGTGTTAAAGTTGTTATAATATGTAAAAGCTTCCGTAATGGTGAAGACCAAGCCTCAATCAGCTGCCAGTACATCAGAAAAGTTATAATACTAATAGTCAGAAGGGGACTTCAGAAAGCTTCAACGCTAATGTAAACAAATATAATACGAGATGTCAGCTTTTGACTATTTTGAAATGTTCATGCATGTTGAGGCTTCATGTATATAAAAGCTGCTTTCTATTTAGAAAAAGTTGATAACAGCTTATGCTATATACACAGTTCTGGCAGGTTTATAATAACTCTTTTGATAATGTAACGTGTTCTGTAAAATATTGTTCTAGAAGAGTGGGGTTAGTTAAGAATATATTATATAAACTGTATAGTGTCCACAGATAGATTATTTCTGTGTGTGTATCTACTGCCAGTTCTCTCTCTACAATTGTACCGGTCCACACATACACATACACAACCCCCACACTACATCTGTTCGTCTATGGGTCATACTATAGTCTCTGAGCCTGACACCTTGCCAGTGAAAAAGTCCCAGAAGTTGCTTGGCGGCTTGCTGTCGTCTGACGTCGTGGATGAGGCGTTGGAGCTCTGTCGTACCCAGATGCCCCTCTCTCTAGGACTCTGTGGTTGCGAGCCACTGTCCTGCCGCCCCAGACTGAAATGAAGTCGCTCCTCTGAGCAGGTCTGTCTTGAACCGCACTGCCTCTGTTCCTGGAGCTCTTGTTCGTCACTCTGGGCATTAGAGGAAGACTGGGCCAGACTCAGAAGGTTGTGGTGGGAATGAAACTGCCTCATTTTACTAATGGACTTGGGTGGAACCTCAGAGGAGCCTGTTATACAAAGAACAGAAGACAATGCATTTATACACAAGGGAAAGAACACTACCATTCAAATGCTTAAAAAGAGTAATTAACACTTTTGACATTATATTGATCATCAAGACATTTCCTGAAGTGAAAGAAATTCTGAAACCTGAAAAAATTGCATCATGGTTTCCATAAAAACGTTAACATTGATAATAAGAAATGTTTCTTGAGCAGCCAATCAGCATATTAGAATGATTTCTGAAGGATCATGTGACACTGAAGACTGGAGTAATGATGCTGAAAAATCAGCTTTGCCATCACAGGAATAAATTACATTTTAAAATATATTCAAATTGAAAAATTAAATTTAAAATTGTAATAATATTTCACAATATTACTGCTTCTACTGTATATTTGAATGTTGAGTAAGAGACTTCTTTCAAAAAATTAAAGAAATATTAGTTATCCCAACCTTTTGAATGGTAGTGTGGATAATAATTCCATAATTTAAATTGAGTAAGAAAAATCATTTAAATCCCAAAAGGACGTAATAGATTACTAGTCTAACAACTGCCTCATTGTGAAGAACGCTGCACTACTCACGTTTCCTGTTAGTGTTAAGATGAAGAACATTGAAGAAGACCTCACTGCTCAGATTTCCAATCGCAGATGTCTCTGGATAAAGAGGACACAGCGGCTCCAGGGATGAAAGGTCATCACTGGACTGACCCACAGAGTCCAGAGATGCCTGTGTGTCCCTCCGTCCACCAGAGTCCGTCTCCAGCGTCAGGCTGCTACTACTGCTGTCACAAAGGAGAGATGTTTTAGACTCAGAGTTAAGAGTGAGGACAAAAATGCACAGTCTAGAAGTGTTTAACTCATTAACCATGAACACATAACAACACTTTTTAACCCTTGTGCGTCAATTAAAAAAAGTTACACATAGGTCCATAGTGGACAAAAAACTAATAAATATTTGAAGCTTGGGAGCACAGACTTAAGTTTGGTCTCATTTTAAAGTCCCTGTAAAGTCATTTTAAAGTATGTGTTCTGAGTTTGTCACACCACAGAAAAATGTGTTATTAACCACCCAGCCAAATTTGAATGATTAAAAAAATCTGCAAGTAAATTAAATAAGTTATCAAAATCTCGAAAAAAATAGGCAGCGCTCTCTGCTCTCAAACGCTGGGGGCGTGTCCGCTGTCGGCGCTGAAACCACGCCCACTCGCGAGAGCTGCTTCTCAACTTACTTGTCTAATCAATGAGTCAAACATACAGCATATAAACAAAAGAATCACGTTAGAGGGTTGCACTTTTTAGTAGAGTTACTGTGAACTACCTACTAATTATAACATATTGCACACAAGACAACTTACACTCATTGGGCACGTACTGCCGGACTGTTGTCGAGTCGACAAATGACGGTGCCGCGAGACGGGAGGATGAAGGCCGGGACGGGAGAGACTCTGTCCGGCCCCATATATCATCGGTTATCGTCGGGACGGTAAGAAGGCCGAGGCGGGAGGGGGGGCCGAGGTCTGTTCAGTCACATTCACCAAAAACAGCGGATTATGTGAATCCCAGCTGTTTGATGAAAGTTTGTAAAATTATCCGGTGTAGAACGATCACTTTAGAATCCTTCATATCATCGTTTTAGGAAATTTAAATAAGTAGACCGAGCATATTGTATATTATAACAACCATGTAATATGCATTTGCGTGACGAAGGCATTACTAGCTAAATGTGGACTGTAATGACACTCGAAATTGAGCGAGTGAACCGCTGTAGAGGCGGCGCAACGCTCGGTGCGTCATCGACAGTTATATAGTGTTAGGGGAGGGGCTATGCTCGGGGGACGATGTGCGTCATCAGACCCCCATTATAGCTCCGCCCAAACAATCCTGAGCAGAGACTTGGTGAAAAACTGTTTAACGCTCTAACTTCATAATTAAGCATTACACAATTCACAGACTTTGTAATGTGTTTCAGCAATACATTTGTAACATTTATAAAGCGTTTAGAAAGAATTCTCAGAATTGACTTTACAGGGACTTTAAAGAAGATCCTTGGCAGATTATTGTTGAAGTAAAAAGTTTAAAAAGTGAAACAAAATGTTATAGAGGTTTAAGTTTATGAAAATGATTTATGAACATTATTTTATATAAAATATATATTTTATGAAACATTTTGAACGGTTAGAAAATCAAAGCCATAAACCTAAATAAGTTTATTCCAAAGTGTATCTCTAAAAAATGAGCTTTCAGTAAGATTTTGTTTGGGCGCAGTACCAAATTTTCCCCATTAGATGCCAGCAAAGCTCCACCGGTGCACATAGTGGATGGATTTGTGATTTGCAGTACAGTAGAGTTTTTCCCTCTTAAATATTACACACACACACACACTTTTTTATGTTTTCGTACACATACAAACTACACTCTGACATCCATACCAAAACACCCACACAATTATAGCTGCATAATTTATCCAATTGGCTCTATAATGTGCAGAAGCAGAAAACAAATAATAAAGAGAGTATTTGCTTTATAGGCCAAACCTGAGAAAATGGCACCATCTGGTAAAAAAAAAAAAAAAAGTAAAAATTTAAATTTACATTTTGAAGGCTTGCCAGCAGAAGGAAAGCCTATTTATAAAGATTGCAAAACTTTATAGTTAAATGGCCCTGGGCCATTTAAAAAAATTTTTTTTAAAAACCCTGAAAAAGACAAAAATGTCCATTAGGTTTTGCCCAAGAGTTAAAGTGCCTGGGTTTTAGAGGTCTGTCCTTTAAGACAGAGAAAAAAGCTGAAGAATGCGATTGTATGTATAATTCTTCAGGTTAAGTTATATTATAGAGTGCAACAGTGCCTGCACATTTTTTTCAGTGGCCTTTGTTCTAATAGGGAGATTTAAATAGTCTTTATTAAAAAGTTAAAAGCATGAACCAAACCAACCAGCGACGAGATAAATCCCAACATAAACTTTGATTTGAGGCAAAAAAGTTTTTGAAAATCTGACAAAATGACAAAGGTACAAGACTGTGTACTTAATGGCCTTAATAAGGGAAAGAACTACAACTGTTGAACTCTGTTTGCTTGTTGCAGTTCTCTGATTGGTGGAAATTTCTTTGCAGAACAATTTTACCAGGATTTCCGCAAAAAAGAGGTAAAAATAATGCAGGCTTGTGGCTTCAACAAAAGCATTTTTAAAAACCTCGTAGCTCACAGTAGATCTGACTTTAAAGGTTATTGTTAAAAATCAATTCACCTTTGGAAAGAAATGAACAAGTTATTACTTTTGAAACCCTACTATTGTTCTATTATTAAAACCAAATAATTATTATATATTAATCTTTTATTAGATGAGTATATCAGTCAGAAAGCTGACCTGAGTTTCCTGCGCAGCAGATAGTCAATGACATCAGGGTCCGTCTGAATGAGGCTCATGAGCACCTCCTGCTGCAGCTCAGCAGACACCTGAAATATGAAATAAAAACACTCATTCAGCTAATGCTCACTCTATTAAGAATATGAATACTCAATAAAAATAATTCATGTCCTCTTACAAGCTCTGTGCATGCAAAAAGCTATCATTTATGTATCATATGCAGGTCTATGATTTTATCCATTGTTCTGTTCTTTTAGAAAAACAACTGAAAATGTATTTTTAATAATTATTCTTTCATCACAAAAGGATAAATTCTGAAGTTTTGGTGGCTTTTTGGAATTGCATGATTTCAACATTTCTGCTTTTGTGTTCCACAGAATAAAGTCATATGAGTTTGGAACAACATTTTTCATGTTTTGAGTGACCTAATCGTTTAATAGTATTCACTCTCATCTCTCTATCATTCCACACCTCCACACATCTCTCTCTCACCATGAAGAGGTGTTGGTGGTTCTGGATGAGCATTAGGGTGACAGAGATGATGGCAGTGCTGTCTTCTATGCCCAGAGCTTGAGGGCTGAGCTCTCTCTCTGATCCTCTCTCTTTCTGCAGGAGATTGGGCCCAAAGATCACCGCCAGGTTTGCTGCCGTCATCTTGTTACCTGAGATCTAATCACAACACCAATCAAAAACTTTGATTTGATTTGATTTGATTTGAAAAATTTGATTCAACCAATCGTGACAGTCATTTCTAGTTGGGGCGTCATATAATTTATTGGGTACTGGCATTATTAAATCTGGCACTGTCAGTTACAGGACAATGGCTTGTTGGTTTACACTAGATTTTACTGTCACAAATAGGCAAAACAATGCTGTACACTAATGCAGAATGTGTCTTTTGGTTGTTTATTTAAACATATGGCAATGATGACAATGTCCCCATGAGGAAAACAGCTTATAAATCATACTAAGTGATGTTTTTTGAAAATATAAAAATGCAGAAAGTTTTCTGCGATTGGTAGGTTTAGGGCTAGGAGATATAATATACAGTTTGTACTAGGGGTGGGACAAAATATGTTGTTGTGCTTCTCTGTGCGATACGAGAATCGACATGCTGGTGTCAAATATTGACATTTTTATAATATAATAAGGCACTTTAAATAGATTTCCCTGCTCCCAGCATCTCTAATTTATGACTCCTCGAGGTGGCCCTCAACACATGAATGAGAGAAATGTAAGCATAAGTTAAAGGTGCAGTGTGTAAATTTTAGCAGCATCTAGTGGTGAGGTTGCGAATTGCAATATAGAGAAGCTATGGTGGCCAACACAGGACAAATATGTCATCGTCTGAGACAGCAGAGAGTAGCTACTCTAGTGAATCAAAATGTGCTCTGTAGAGCAGTTTGTCCGTTTAGGGCTACTGTAGAAACATGCCAGCACAAAATAGCGACTTAAAGGGATAGTTCACCCAAAAATGAAAATTTGATGTTTATCTGCTCACACCCAAGGCATCCAAGATGTAGGTGACTTTGTTTCTTCAGTAGAACACAAATGATGATTTTTAACTCCAACTGTTGCCGTCTTTCAGCCGTATAATGCGTGTCAATGGGAACTCAATCTATAAGAGTCAACAAAACATGCCCAGACAAATCCAAATTAAACCCTGTGGCTCGTGACGACACATTGATGTCCTAAGACACAAAACGATCGGTCCAACTGCGTTCAGCATCCGGTTAGTGAGGTCAAAAAACATATTCTGATGATGGAACTGATCTCTCGCGCTTTGCTTCAATGAGTGCAAGAGACATCACTTCCGTTGTCAGAGCGCGATCAGACCTCACTAACTTGATGTGGCGGGCAGTTGGACATAGTGGTGTTTTAGAGGTAAAAAATGATATAAATACTGTCCAGTTTCTCACACAAACCGATCATTTCGTGTTTTAGGACATCAATGTGTCGTCACAAGCCGCAGGGTTTAATTTGGATTTGTCTGTCTTGTTTTTTTTGACTCTTATAGATGGAGTTCCTATTGACACGCATTATACGGCTGACAGACATCAACGGTTGGAGTTAAAAATCATCATTTGTGTTCTACTGAAGAAACAAAGTCACCTACATCTTGGATGCCCTGGGTGTGAGCAGATAAACATCAAATTTTCATTTTTGGGTGAACTATCCCTTTAACATGTAAGGAGACCCGTGGTATATGTACATAGAAATGGCTCATTTTAAGGTAATAAAAACATAATTGTTCATTATGTAAGGTCTTTATACACCACTGAAAACATAGTTATGTATATTATATTGCATTTCTGTCAAAAGATCCTCCTAAAATTTACACATTGCCCCTTTAACTAGCCTAAGAAAAAGAGGTTTTTAATGGGATGGCAGACAGCACTGTGAGTAAAAAATAAATGCCCCAGCCACGTTTAAGTCCAAAGTCTGGAAAACCTGCACTTAGGCTTTCCACGGGCATTTGGTTTTCATAGTTAGACAGATATTGTGATGTATCATTAAAGGATTGTCTAGCAATATATTGATTATCACAGAATTGCTGTATCCTGATATTATTGGTATCGTGAGCCATGTAGTGTGTATTGTATTGTATCGTATTGTGAGGTACCCTGTGATTCCCACCCCTAGTTTCTATAGTATAAAAATCATTATGGAAAGTCTCCATAAAACATGGAAAGCCAACGTGTGTGTCTATGTATGTACAGTATGTATATAATATAATGTAATCTGTGAATTGCAGTGCTCTCTTTAGGCACACAGTAAATTTGGTTTAAAAACAATGTCCAGCTATAACATCGCCACTCATAATAACACACTTAGTTAATTGAAATGAAAACTCGGTAACACTGTTTATTTTACAGTGTTCTTGTTACATATGTTACATGCACTTAACAGTAAATTATAAATAATTACATGCTACTAACCCTCAACCAAACCCTAATCCTACCCTAACCCTATAGTAAGTACATGTTGTTAATTAATATTACTCTGTACTTAAATATATAATTACACTGTAACAATGAAATCTTAAAATAAAGTGTAACCGAAAACTCTTGCTCAACCAGAAACATTCCTGTCATTTGTTTTTACATTATAAAGTGATGGAGACTAAATTTCCCCTGGTAAAAACATCTGTACCATAAATGACAACTATGATCAGAACCCAGACCATACCTCCTGCTGGTTGGGTCCAGTGGAGCTTTTTGCGTTCTCCTGAACTGTATGAAGTAGCGTCAAGAGCCTCAGCAGAGTGTCACAATTACAGGGTGGCAACAAGTACAACAACTGCTGCAGGTATGTCAACTGATCTGCCCCTCTCAACTCTGTGAGACAAACACAAAACATATCGTAAGGTGAGCATATTTCATAACAGCTAATACAATAATGAGAAGTGTTATGGATATTCATGGAATTACACAGTTAAACGGTGAATCCTGATTCCTGTTTAATAATAAATGTTAAATAATTTGTGAATGCCAGTCTTCACGACAGTATGCTCATACGGTTAGCGTGCAGGAACGCCCGGTAGAGTTCTCGTGGTAACAGGGGATCAGGCATATCCCTCAGAAACTCCTTTAGTAATGCAGCCACGTCATGAACGCTGTGTTCCTCGTCTAACACCACATCTATCCCAATGTCAAAGTCCTCGCGCAGCTGAAAACACACAAGGATGCAGAGAGATAAAACATCATCTAACAAACTCCCACCGCACACAAGACTCAAGTATCCCATGTATCCTGTTCCTGTACAAACACAGCATAATATACACACACACAAATCACAGTCAATTTAAGGTCAGCTATGATCAGCATCTAAAACATTCACCGTTAAGGAGACTGTCATTGCACATACAGATAAAACAGTGTGTCAGTGTCATAATGACAGCAGTGTGTTTCTAGAATCAATATGAAAGACAGGGGGCGCATGCCACATGTGAAAGAGAAATGTTGTGTATGATGCAGTGGTGTAAAGTGGCTCTAGAGAGCAGATGGAACTAACAAACTTACTTGACGAACTCTTTTTTTGGAGCTGCCTACACGGAAAATCCCTAAAGTTTGTAATCCTGGAGAGAGAGAGAGAGAGAGAGAGAGAGAGAGTAAACAAGTGCTGGGCTCATATTTCATCATCCTGATTTTATATTTGTTTTGCTGTTTTTGAGTGGTATCTCATATGGGTGACCTTCTCTTTGTAACCGGAACCAAGGGTGTGTTATGAGCCTGAGGATGTACTCAAATTAGTTCACTTATGTTTCAGGGAAGGAACAAAGTTCCATTACATTTAGTATTTCTAACATGGCATTGCTACATCCAGACAGTTCATAAGCTTATCTCTTCAAGTGGTCTCCAAACTGTGCATCACTCAGAACTCAAATGAGAATTCTTGAATTATAATTCTAATTTTTATGAAGTAGAATTGAAATTAAATGAAATTTAAAGAAATTAAAATATACACAAACACGCTTTTATACATGAACATACACAAAACATACAGGGTATTCCCGGGAACATGTTAAAAATCAATGTTTGCAATGCCACCTATTGAATTTTGAATTTAATTTGTGTATTTTATTATTTTTAATTAATTAACTTTAATGGTGGCAGAACACATTATTTCCCAGAACACACTAATTTACTTCTTCAAAATCCCAGTTAACAAAAATGTATTCTAAGTACGTTTTGCTAACATTCTCATTAAGTTATGAAAACGTTATTTCTGAATGTTCTCTGAACTTTCAAAACTTCCAGTTTTTTAAACGTTTTAAAATGTTTGTTATACGAACATTAAGGGAACATTCAATTTTTTTTTCAACTTTCATTTTTTTTTAATTTTGCAAACATTATGGGAATGTTACTTTTAAGTTAAGTTTTCTCTTAATATTCTGAAAAAAGTGGAGACATTTAAAAAACATTAGACGAATGTTTTTGTGCTGATATTTTAAGAACATTAATAAAGACCAGATAACACTGAACACTGACATTGAACATTCTATTACTGTTACTGGAATAACTTTTGTTCATAACTTTAACAGCACCTTTCCAGAACTTTACAGAGTCCCTAAAGGGACATGGTGATGGAAAAAATAAGAGATGGGTGGAAAAATTAAATGTCTCGCAAATCTTTTGCGTTAAGCTGAGAAACTTTGCGCTTGCAAAATGTTTCCATTCCCCCAAGAATCAAAAATTTTGAGTTCTTTGCAAGGAAACGCAAAGTCTCTCAGGGGAATGCAAAAGATTTGCGAGTGAACACAAAAGTTTTGAAATAAATATACTTTCCATCTAATTTTTTCCACTACCATGTACCTTTCTGGAGCTTTCTTCAGCCAAAGTTCTCAAAATGTTCCCTGTTGGGATGGAGCTAAAACAATGTAAAGTTGTCTGAAAACAATGTGGTGTATATTTTGCAGTGCTGTATGGTAAAACTTCAAATAGTTTTGATGGATGTGTTCATTTTAACAACACAACTTCATATAGAGACATGTTTAATCAGGTAAAGATTCCAAAAAATTACTATACAAACAATGTACTATACATAGTATAGACAATCAAATTAATGATGCATGTTGTCTTGGCCTAATGAAATGTACCTACTGTACAACTGTTTCAAACTTGTTTTAATCGCAATTCAGTAAATTTCTCTGCCTGCCAGTCTAATTCAATTTTCAATTCCTGTGCAAATTCAAACTTAATGACTGGACATGTTGTGCTGTAATGCTGTTTGCAGCTCACCGTAGGTCTGAATGTGGTTACAGCAGCGCTCTACCACTCGAGGAACTTGTCTGTAGATGGGGTTGAGACTGAGTTTGGCCTGTGTACGACCAGCGGCCTTTTTCATCTCCAGCTCATTAGGGTGGGAGAGCTGCAGAGCTTCCAGTAGTCTGGACTGACTCTCAACCAGATCAGAGATGGAGTCTACAGACATCCCTCCCTGACAGAGAGAAATAAAAGAGAGTTTACAATGAAAGGATAGACAATAGTCACAGGAATGACGGATAAGGTATATGGCGTACGTAAGGCTTAAACGATGAAGGTCAGAATGACAACATAAATTTGAGCAAAAGACTGTTCCATTCACAATGAATTATTAAAACAGGTTAACACCTGAAACACTTTCACACTGATCAGTGGTTAAAAGAGCTCAAAGACAGTGAGAAAAAAAATGAACACAATAAATCTATTTATGCTATGTATACAAAAGAAATGTACACAGATTTTATAAAAGCCTTTCAAATGTCAACACAATGATGACCGAATAACTCCGTAATCTGTTCTTTTTCCTTTCTCTCTCCATGTTTGGGCGGACAGAACGGACAGTTTGATTTGGCAAAGACACAGACATAAATCTCATTCCCTCCTGCTGATATGTAGCCACCCATTGAGAGGTATGGAAATCACCCATACGGCATCAAACAATAACCTGAATCACGCTGACTGCTGCCTGACTCAGTAATAACAAACATCTTAGCCATTATTAATATGAGGAATACCAAAATGTTTAAGATATTGCCTGCTTATTCATAATCTACATTTGACGTCTATGTTCTTGTACCTTGACCAAATTAACACAGTTTTATTTATTAAAGTTTTCATAACATTCATTTTTTAAAGTCGTCACATTTATTTATTTAGCACTTTATACAATAGATTGTTTCAAAGCAGCTTTTTTTTTGTATTTCTGAACAACTTGTTCTTGACAGAGTAAATGAATTATCTCTTTTCACTTTTTTTGTTGCTCGAATTCTGTTAGAAGCCTCTACCAGAATTTTATCTGTGAGATGTACCATATCAGCACTTGACTGTGGGGAATTCTTTGAATGAAATGATGCCAGGTTAGTGATTTCAAGCAGTTTTTATTGGCTCTGATTTATATTTGCGCAGATAGTGTCCTTTCCTCTCATTTGCTCACTTCTGAGATGTCAGCAACAATGCAGAATTAACTGTGTTGTCATGTACAGCTGTCAGGCCTAACGTTATGCATTCATATGATGCTATGCGTAAGAAGTTTTTTAAATTAGAAATTCAACATGACCTGGGTGCTTTGTTTTTAATAATACGCTCCTGATTACTAGATCAAAAGACCTAAATCATCTTAAAGCTACACTTATTTTTATTTATTCATTTATTTATTTAATTTTAATATTTATTTAATCAAAAGTTACATTGTACATACCAACTTTTAAGAAATATTACTTTTGATGAGCTCTGTCATGAGGATGTTTGGCATACAGTAGTTCTGAAGGAATACGCGCACGTTGTTTCCCTTACCCGTCTGTGTGTGCGTGAGGTGTTGTCCATGAACGCTGATGAGGGAGGTTTGCTGTGGACCTCCATTGCTGGTGTTGAGGCAGCACCAGGTAATAAAGCTGTATTGCCCATTGGCCGGTTTCCATTGTGCTGCCATTTCTCAGCCCGGAAGTGAAGAACACTGGCCTCCAGGTCCAGACAGTCCCGTCGGCTCTCTTTTAGAGCATCCTGACGCTGCTTGTATGCACGATCATTTGCTATTACCTGGGAGAGAGGGATGCCGAATGCTTTGGCTGCAGACTCTGTGGGAGAATACAAACAGATAACAAAGAAATTATCTTAACAGTTGGCCTATGGACCATTTAATTCATCTATATTTATATGGATGCATTTTGATATTTAGATGATTTGCACGGTTTCAAGTTTCCATTGTTTCAAAATCAATTTACTTGCTTAGATGTAACAAACATGTCAAATGTTTTGAAAGGACACTGCTATTTTTTACACTACATTTCAGGAAGGGAGTGTGCGCAAAATGGCATAGTCATTCTTTATCTTGGTATATAATGACTCTGCACATATCATATAATGTCATTGCAAAAACCTCAATCATCACCCCAAAATTAGTCTATTCTTCTTGTTCATTTACGGTTCTCTCGCTCTGATACTTCACACTTTACAGCACTATTTTTGTACTTGCTTACATCCTGTACATGAACAAAGCCATATTTTGTTAAGAGGGAAGGTATACTTTACCATCCCCCAATAGGAAATGTGTTGCAATTTGTACAAAAAGACACTACAGGCAAAACAATTGCTTTTTTATTCACTGGTCAATTTTGTGATTTTGGGCTATTTTGCTTATATAACTTGTCTTTTTTTCAGATCAGTGGAAAGAAAACATCCAAAATACACATTTAAATGTTTTATTGTATTACACTTTATCTGTTTATGTCTGTAGATTTCAATTACAATGCACATCTTCTTGCATATACATGCAATACAATGCATGCGGTTTTTACCGCAGTTGTTCATATGACATTCACCTGATTAATGTAACATTTTATTCCTAAATGTGGTGAAAATGCATTATTTGTATATTTTAATAACATTTCACAAAATGGTTGTCTTAATGTACTGTGAATAATCAACTGGGGAAAATATAGCAATATCTATTAGTTAATTTTTTTTTACCATATTCACCTGCAATGTCTTGCCTTATGTTAATATTTTACTGTCTCCTGTAGCTTTTTTGTTTTGTTTGGCCTATGCAAAAAAAAAAACTGCACCTTTTTTTTTTTTAATATGTTAAATAAAGCGTTCTCTATTCGTTAAATTAAGTAATAACATATTTGCATTTTAAATAAAGACGAGTTTAATATAAAAACTATAATGTTTCAGACATTATCTTGTCTTTTAATCAATAAATTGCAATGATAAAAACAACTTACAAGTTTGTCCCTTTGTGTATCTGTAGGTAATCCCTTTAGACAGTTAACAATTTACTTAATTGACTGACTTCTGAACTAATTAAAACATGAGACGTATTAGCACTTTAAAAAAGCCTTTTCTGCAGGATCCCACATGCATTGCCTCAAAGAAAGCTTTATTTAACACATTCTTCTAAAGCAGCTTAACTGTAATTGAACTTAACCTATCCCAACTATTTATATCGATGGGAAGGTACAAAGACGTGATGTATACGTAAAGCACACACTTTTAAATAGCAAATTTAACACTCTAAAAGGACTACACTGAGCTTACGGCTGATCTGTTTTGGCCGGCAAAGCGACACAAAAGCAAAGCAGCCTTGTCTTCTCCTCCCTCCTCCATCACAATCCCTTTTCTTCTATCGCTGCCCCAAGGCTTAACGATCTGGTGGCGGGTCAGGTTAGCCTGGTCCACTGGCCGCTAGTCCTCTGATAAGCTGGATTGATATGGGGATTGAGTGCTCTTTAAAGATATTCCCCCCTCTACCCTATCAGCATCCACTCCTCATCATTCAGCCCTCCCCTCCCGCCACACTGTGCCTGAACCTGGCGCTGACGCACATGCTGGAAACAAGTGCCAGACTGTGGTTGCAGGTGGCAGGCGTTTGGCAGAACGCCAAGAACATGGTCAAACAAATCCGACTGACTGAAGAATCAGTGCAGCTTTCACTCCGGCACTGCTCAGAGCAGCTCTGAGATCAGTTTTAGCTCTTTGAGCAAAGTTAAATACTGATTCATAATCAGCAAGTAAGTTTATGATTATGGTTGCACTTTATTTCGATTTAGACATTCTACTAACTATAAGTAACTTTACAACTACATCTTTACAAATACTCTCATTAGAGTACTAGTAGACTGTAGTAGACTGTTAGGCTAGAGTTAGGTGTTAGGTTAGGGTTTTTAGAATAAGTTGGCAAGTAGTTGCAAAGTTACTTCTAATTAGTAGAATGTCTGAATATACTAAAATGTATTTGAAATACATTTATTTTGTGCTAAGTACACTACAAATACATTTACATATTTATGTGATGAATAAAAATACCCTGTAATTGTATTTTTGGTATACTAAACTGGTATACTTAAAGTCTGCTAAATTGGAACAATTCATTTTGTTTAATGCACTTTAATTGTGCAGAAGTAGTTATGAGGTCCAACTAAAGATATACTCAAGTATATTTGATTGTGCTAAAGTGGAACTATTGCAAGTATATTTTAGGTACACTTTAAATATCTTGCATTTAAAGACTGATATTATACAAAAATCATACAATCCTTATTAAAAGTGATATTTAAAAACACTTTTTTAAGCATAATATTAAAAAAATGTGCATTGTACAAACCTCAAACCTCGCCACACAGCCCTAATCCCCCTTCCGGAGATATCTTATCTATGCAATGCAGTTCAAATTTCCCCTTTGGAAATTTCCCCCTTTGGAAAGTGTCCTGACTGTAATCCAGAGATATCTTAATATAGTATAGGTGTTTTATTTATTTTTTATTTTTTTACTAGTACAGATATTAAGCAGGCAGTCTACCAGTACTCTAATGACTGCTAGTTGACTGTTGCAAAGTTACTCATAGTTAGTAGACTGTCTAAAGTGGACCATTAAAATAAAGCATTACCATTATTATTTACATTATTATGTAAAAAACAATATTATAGTGTTTCAAACATACACTGGGATCAGTAAGACTTTTTAAAAAAGAAATTAATACATTTATTCGGCAAGGATGCATTAAATTGATCGAAAGTGACAGTAAAGAGTCAAGACAGTAACAAAAGATTTCTATTTCTAATAGATTTTGTTCTTTTGAACTGTCTATTCATCAAAGAATCCTGACAAAAATTGTGTCATGGTTTCACACAAACATATTAAACAGAACAACTGTTTTCAACATTGAGAATAATAGAAAATGTTTCTTTAGTAACAAATTTGCATATTAGAATGATTTCTGAATGATCTTGTGACACTGAGGATTGGAGTAATGATGCTGAAAATTCAGCTTTGCTATAACTGAAATAAATTACATTTTAAAACAAAAAATAGTCATTTTAAATTGTAATTTTGCAATATTACTGTTTTTACGGTATTTTAGATCAAATGAGCCTTGGTGAGAAAAGAAATTTGTTTCAAAAACAATAATAAATCTTATCAACCCTAAACTTCTGAATGGTAGTGTAGTTAAAGGATGAGTTCACTTTCAAATGAAAATTTCCTGATAATTTACTCACCCCCATGTCACCCAAGATGTCCATGTCCTTCTTTCTTCACTCGAAAAGAAATAAAGGTTTTTGATGAAAACATTCCAGGATTTTTCTCCTTATAGTGGACTTCAATAGACCCCAAACGGTTGAAGGTCAAATTTACAGTTTCAGTGCAGAACTGGCGCCGCGTTCGTTCCGTAATTTGAATAGGGAAGGTGTAGGACATACAGTGTAAGCTTTTTGAAGAATACTGAAGGCAGTCTGGCGGAAGCACTTGCAAGGCGATCATTTGTGTTTATAAAGCATATACATTTTTTTTTTTTTTTTTTTATTCCTCATCTGGTATTGTTTAAAGCCCTCTGAAGTAGGGGTGTAAGAAAATATCGATACACGTGAATATTGCAATATTATGACTGGCGATACTGTATTGATTCTCAAAAACACTGTATCGATATTTATTTATTTATTTATTATTCATTTATTGTGGCTTTGTGTTTGGTTTAAATCCAACCGCTAGATGGCAGCATTTTCTCAGAACGAAAACTGACGCGAAGAAGAGCAAGGTGAGTGCATCGCAAGTCTTAGCATTTGCAAACCCAGCTCACACAACAATAGAATTATTCCGGCTCCCGCCGCGGTGTACAAAGCTCCAGCTATAAGGAAACCACTAAGGAGATCGACAAGAGTCATGTTGTTGGCAAAATAGGCCAAATGTTGTTGGTAAAATTTTTCATTGAATCTGAGAGCTCACTTAACATCCCGACGCCATCCGTGCTGCTGAGAGAGGCGTTTCGATAGAATATGTCATATACATATGTACTGCACACTTTCCTCTCAATAACAAAATAAACACAGCGGGGGCAGCAGAAAGAAAGCATATGATCATAGTGATGTGGATATGTTTGCACCAGCTCTGTTCAGCACTCCAATGAATGCACGTTCACTTTATACAATAGATTGCTTTAAAGCAAGCAGCTTTACAGTATTAAATATGAAAAAACAGTCATGCAGTCATGGAATGGACTATGACTTTCTGTTGTTAAATACTTTAGAAATTAAAAATTGCTATAATGTGAACCTTTAAAACATACACCTAAAAAATCCTGCAGTCACTTCACTATTTTTCCTTTACTTAGATTGCACAAAAAGTGATTAGTGATATAAATACAAATTATACTGTCTTGATTAAATAAAAGAAGGTTTTTTGTCAGGTTTTATGCATATGGTTGTGTGTTCTTTATGACAATTTTTCCTAAAATGATATCCTTTTTCTAAAGAAAAAAACAAGAAATATCACAATATATATCGCCTTTCTTATAGTATTGCAATATATCACAATATATCGTATCGTAACCCATGTATCGTGGTATGTATCGTATCGCCAGATTCTTGGCAATACACAGCCCTACTTTGAAGCTGCACTGAAACTGTAATTTTGACCTTCAACCATTTGGGGTCTATTGAAGTCCACTATAATGAGAATAATCCTGGAATGTTTTCATCAAAAACCTTTATTTCTTTTCGACTGAGGACATAAACATCTTGGATGACATGGGAGTGAGTAAATTATCAGGAAATTTTAATTTGAAAGTGAACTAATCCTTTAAGTCAAATTATCCAGTGTAAATAAAATTCTGTACAATTCACAAGTCTGGAAAGAGCAGCTCTCCAGGCATTGATGAGTATCTTCACGCAAACTGGTTTTACTGTTTACATTTTATACAGTCAAAGAATGGTTAACAGTTTCAGAATTGTTTAGATTGTTTTAAGCAAGTGAATCAGTATTCGAGCCTCTAAAATGATCCCTACAAAAAGACAAAAACTATATGAACACATAAATAGAAAGTAATGAACATGCCTTGCAGGGATGCAGATTGTTGAGAGTAAAGCTACATTAATGTGTAAAGTGTCCCTGTCTTAAAGTCTTAAAGCTGTGTGTCTTAAAGGCCTATGGGAGATTTGCAAGAACTGTGACTCACCAAACAGTCTTGGCAACCAGAGTCAGAGGATTCACAGAGCAAACAGACATTTTTAAGTCTCTGTTAAGTCTCTATTCTGCCATGTTCACTAAAGAAAGACTTTGTAGTGTGTTATTACTATTATATTATTACAGTAGTAATGGTTTAACAAGGACGTCATGAAGATAGTTATAAGTGGACATATATAAGTTGATATTTGGATGAAAAAAAAGAGATCACTTGAAGACATGACAAAGTATATGTCTATTGGCTGCTTATCAAAGATTAAAGAGATCGTAATGTGCTCAGGAATGCTGCCTGACAAACAATCGCCACTCTTAATCCATTTACTTCTGTAATGTGACATAATTAAAAGTAAAACAGGATATTCAACAATAAAAAATGTGAGGTGGTTTCATCCATCATGACAAGTGGCGCCAGACTAGTTTGCTAATGCAGTACAATATAGTTATGTGGCTTTTGGTAGACCTTAGCAGGAAGATTATTCAATTATTCAGTTATTCAATTTTGATTAAAGATCACAAAGACAAAGCATTTTTCTTTTGTGAGACTTTTTTAGATGCAGGTTAATTATTTAAAGATATGTGAAAAATTCAATAAAAGCATGATTATCTCTTACCTCGCTCTTTCTTTTCTTTTGAGAAGGAGTCAAACTTTCGCCGTAGTGATTTCCTCCTCTTATGAATCTCTGCAGAAAAAAAGGGGGGAAATTATGGTTGGTTTTGTATATATACCTATAGAGAACAATATTATGCATATATCATAACACAAAATATAATTTCTAAAAATGTTATGTTACTAAATTAAATGATACACTACTGTTTAAAAGTGGGGTTGGTCAAATTTTTTCTTATGCTTATCAAAGCCACATTTATTTGGTCAAAAAATACAGTAAAATATATTATATATCATAATATTTTTTCAGAATTCTTTGATGTTTAAAAAAAGAACAGTATTTATTTAAAATAGATTTTTTTGTAACATTATTAATGTATTTACTCTGTACTCTAATCAATCCATTCTTATTTAACTAGTATTAATTTGTAAAAAAAAAAAAAAAAAAAAAAAAAAAAAAAAAACTTTCTGACTCTAAACTTTTAAATGGTATAAAATTCTAATGCTCAAAGCATCTGATTTGCATGCCAACTGAAATTTATCACACATTTCAATGCATAAAATAGCTAGTGGCACATTCAGTAACACAAACATCTAAACGGATGCATGTAACAAGTCTTCCATTCCCAAAATTAATAGCATTTAGATGGCTGATAGTGTAGCAAAACCTATTAAGCACCAAGAATGGGGACAGAGCTGGCAAGGCAAGCACTATATAAAACCTTCATATTATGAAGGCTGTGAGGAAGACAAAATTAGCAGCAAAAAAATTTCCTGGATAGATAAACAGCCACAATTATCCTTCATTTTTGCCAGAGAAAGAGTATTCTTTCCAAATTTGGAGCTGAAAATAAGTAGCTAAACTAAAACACCTTTGCCTGTGTGTTTTCATAACCCTGATGTACTCAGTCTATACGGCCCTCAGGAGAACAGTAAAAGTGTGATGAATTGCTTTTCCCTTTAGAGGGTTAAAACTTCCTCCACAGTGCAGCAACATTTTAAAGTCAACCCAATAGTTGTGTTTACACCATCAAACCTTTTCCTCCTTAAGTTCTGGTATGTTGGTAGCATTTTGCTGTGCCTTCAACTTAAAGATACTCTGACTGGTTTGAATCCGATTAATTCATAAAGAGGTCCGAGTTATGGAGCTGAGGAGAAAAATGTAAAAGATGCTGTTGAGATGTCCAGAGAGATAGAGAAAACAAAAAGGGATTGTAGCACAAGCAGATGGGCTTTAGGTGGGGTCATATTCCCATGACTGCAGGAAATGAGAGTTTATTTCTATGGCAACTGCCCCCAACCTTCCCCACACGCCAAGAAATCATGGGCTAAAGCCCCCATCAGCTCCCATCAGAGGGAGGATGAGAGGGATGGTATTTGCCTGGTTTAGAATAAATAATCTCTTCAGGCCATAGCAGAGTTTGAAAACAAAGTAAAGGAGCCACTTTTATAAAGCAAGAGACTGAAACAAAACAATGACAACAAGCTTCAGCCTGCATACAGCTAGAGTTCACAGTATTTCAAACAGCATGCAGCAATTTTGAAGAATGTAACTTTCAAATAACCACCAGCTAACCAGAAAATCAAAAAGCCAAAGCAGAGGTCAATCGCTCATGACATGCTTTCTGAATTCTCTCAAGTGTCTTTCACAAAGTTTAATTTAACTCTCCAAAGGACATTCATCTTCCACAAAAATAGCTGCCAAACACGTTGATGACAATTCCGAGAGGAGCGGCTGAGTAAACCAACAGGCTGAATCTGACAGATTTCTCCTTTGGGAGGAAAATGTTCCATAAATATTCCCATAAATTGTGGTGGCTGCTTCCCCATGGATCAGCTAGAGTGCCGGCTGAGGTCTTCTCACAGATGACCAGTTGAAAACTTCACTATAGAGAATAGAGGATGGCCTTTCGTGATCTGACCTGATGTGAAGTTGCTTGTACGTGCTGGGAATACCACTTCCCACAAAACAATATGGTTTTCCATGGTAGGACATAAGGGGACTCTCGCATGATACCTCAAAACACAAAAACACAGGACTGCATAGAGGACTCAAGAAACATAAAATAACAGATGACAACAACACAATGCAATTTCACATTATCATATGATAAACAGACATGTTTTCTTTTGTTAATCATTGATGTTTAATTGTGAATTGTCTACAACAAACTGATTTTGATTTGTGACCCAAATAGCGACTCAACAGTACCAAAAATGTTCACTGAATATCAATACCATGTCACCCGATCTGTCCAGGTTGCCTTTTTCCTAATTTGGCTGCTTCAGTGACAGATGAAATTGTATTAAAACACCTTGATTGGAGACACAGCCTTTGCGGGGCCAACGCCACAAGATATGAGTCTATTTATAGCTATGCACAATACTATGGTGTTCAACAACAATCTAGGTGTTGTTGTTGTACTCCATCTCACACATCTCTCTTTTTCCTCGTAGCAGTCTTATCTGATGGAAATCCCCCTTAAGTACCTATGAATTGACTGTGATATATTTGCATGGATTTCTTGGGCATTCGATAAGCATCTGTCTGAAACAATCATATCTGGACTGTGACTTAAGCAATTTATCGTGGATGTAAATCTATGCACTACTTCTGGTATGTATGATCACAAATCATCACAAAACAGTGTTTCAACAAGCAAAACATTTTAAAATAAATATACCTCTAGGGATGCTGATCTTAAAGTCCAAGTCTCTTCTTTCCAAGTGGTAAAGGGCCACCTCCTGCAGACGTGCTCTCTCCAGCTCCGAGAGGCTTTGGATGGAAACCGGCTGCAGCCTCACGCTCTGCCCCAGCATGGTGGCCCACGTATGGTCACCCTGAGAAAGAGACAGACAGGGAAAGAAAAGCATTATTTTCAGTCTCAGCCTGCCTTTTTGCAGAGTTTGGTTGTGACCCAGCTCAAACACACCTGTTTGTCGTTTTAAAGGGAAGCTGATTCATATGTTTTTGATCAGAGCTGGAATTCTACAACAAGGCATATCCCCAGGATTTACCCTGCTGAAAGTGATATAGTGCAGTTAAAGTGCGTAGCACACCTCCTACAAACCAACCATCAAATATTGCACAGCAAAAGTTAGGGTTAAAGGGTGAAAAATCACTCCCAACAGTCTTCAAGAGACATTTTTAGACATTCATAGTTTTAGATATTTCTCCCTAACAGGAACACATCTAGATTAACATGCCCTAAAAGGCTCTGTCTGGGATACTAAAAACACAAAAAGCCTAAAGGTCTAAGCACTTAAAACATGCTATATGCAAAAAACACTGTTTAATTTGGGTTCAAGGATGGCTACTTTTAGACTTGGCAGCAGCACTCTATTGGGTAAACATACAATAGCTAGTGAACATTTTTTGACCCACAATTCCTCTGACAGCTTACATCCTGTGTGTAGTCATATGTGTTGGCACATCTGATGTGATGACAACAACAAGAAGAACTGAAAGCCAAAACAATTACTGAAAGGAAATCTGCAGCAGATCAACCTTGATGCTTGGAATAATGCTAGAATAACTAGATCAAAACACAAAGTTTTGTCCTCTGAAACTGAGAGATATCAACCTGAAAGTGTGCATATCCAATTTTAGAGTAGCATATGTGTTAAAGTACTCTTAAATTGTTAGAATCAAATCTATGCCTCCAAAACCAATTATGAAGTTACTGAACAACTACATGAGGCAATTTCGCCTGATTCTCTGGTTATAAAGCCCCAATTATTCACTGATTAAATGAATGTGTGAGTTGTCATCTCACTAGGGTTTAATTGAAAGCATGAGTGTGTCTGTAATCTTTTTCCTTGTGTACACGTGGGTGGTCACTTTCCACTCGAGTTGTGGTCACGCAACATGCCAACCGGTGTCGTGAAAAGAACAGAGGCCACAGGTTGCGCTCAGTTTATTTTGCAGATAGGAGGGATCAGTGAAAACAGCATGACATCCATCAAATACCCTGTGGATACCAGTATTCCAATTGCATGTTGAAACTATCTACAATTTACAAACTGTAAACTTATTAGTGAGGCCATCTCTTTTTATTATGCATTCTGAGTTATTATTGTAAATTCATATTCAAACAAAGGAGGTGTTATATGATGGAACTGTAAGCATCCTTTATACATGTATAATCTTTTATAGGATAAGTACTTGTAAAACAACAGAAAAGCTACTGTTGTGTTGATTGGCGGCGCAACTTGTTCATCATTAATATGAGTGGGAGAATTAAGAGAGTCTTCAGGGCAATGCAAGACTAAGTCTTTCCTCTCCCCCTCCTCCCTAACTCTATGCCCTTCTCTTTCTCACATACACTGTCCCTTCTTTTAAAACAAAAAGAAAGGTCATGTACGAAGGGAAGAGCAAAACACAAACACATGAAGCATTAGGACATACTTCAAAGCCCACTGAAACCTAAACCACCATCAGTCATCAGGAGCATTGTGCTCATTTACTGGACACAAAGGCTTTTGTGAGAAACACTTGCCTTCAAGAAAGCAAAACAGCCATAACAAACGCAACACATGTCCTAAATGACGTATAAGGAATTTTGGGTTATTGTCTCAAATCATGAAGAAAAAAGAACATTTTTAATGAACTCATGTTACGATTCAGGATAAATTACAGTAAGTGCATTCTTAAGATCATGATGGTTAATTCAATCATAGGCCAATTTTAGTGTATATCAGCTAGGAAGAAACACTCCAGTTGGGATCAAGTGTTTATAGGATATAAACAGCTTTGGGTAAGTTACTCTAAAAAAGTAATTCATTACTAGCTATAATTACATCTTCAACAGTGTAATTCGATTACCTTACTAATTACTCTCTCTCTCAAAAGTATTGTATTACTTATAACTAATGAATGTAAATCCCATATTAGCCTCACCCAGTTGAACAATACAAGGATAGACATGAAACTGCTCTTCAAATAAATAATATAAAATTGCATAAATTATCCTTGAACTGACCAAAGTATTTAAAGGGAGGAGATTACATTAAAAACATGCATTTTAACATTAGACGTTAAATTTTGATGTTAAATCCACTATTGATTTATTTAGAATGGTTCTATAGTATTTAATTCAATTATATCAGAAGTAATTAAACTACAGAACAATTAAGAGTAATCCCTTACTTACTTTTTTCAAGGGAAAAGTAATTAAATTACAGCAATTAATTACTTAGTAATGAATTACACCCAACACTTGATATAAAAGTGATTACAGGATATACTAGTATCAATATAGGATAGTACCTTATATTTCTCTGTGCAAAAATGGAAATAAAAACAATACAGAACAACTCACAAGAACAGTGAGAGTATACATCACTTCCATTCTGAATAAAAACGAGTATACACAATTATACAAGAGCTCTAAAAAGTTCAGCAGATGGTGTTCATTAAATATAATATATACTAACCCAGGCACATCATGAAACCCCAATAAAAGAAATGGTCAAGAATGAGACAAAAGCTCCGTCAGTCCATGAAAATACCACTTTTTCAAAAATCCTCACACAATGAGCACAACAGCAGTCTATGTGGGCTAAACTGTGAATCATTTATCATTGCTTTGGCCAAAAAAAAAAAAAAAAAGCTTTCAAATGACATCAATTATTTTCTTACTTAGACAGAAACAAACACCACCAAAACTCTATACAGACCATTTGCACATGCTTAGATACTCTTTTAAAAACTGTTCAAAACCTAACATAATACAAAACTGAATAAGACAGCAATTTTCTACAAATCTACAGTAATACCATATTGAAATATATTCCAAATCTAAAAAATTAAAAACTAAAACAATTAGATCACTTACACATGTGTTAGTCTTTCAATTTCATTACCATCAAGTGGAAAACTTTTTACACAAGATGTGTTCACACGTTCTACAATGAAATAATAATGATTGTGCCAAATTAGACGGTGTTGGCACAAACATGATAGCAACAATGAAATGTAAAACTATCAGTTATTATGCCAAATATATTCATCTTGGCTGTTGTACAGTAGCTGAAATCAATGGAAAATCAAGAATTGACAATGGGGGGGAAATGGAAATTTAACATCTTGAAAAAAAAAAATAAATAAATCACTGGTTATTAATGAGCGTTTATTGTGCTAAAACACAATGTTCTTCCAATGACAAAAAAAAAGATGATTTGACAGGGAACATGAAAATAACAGGCTGCTATGTCCATGTGTAAATCATATTCATGCATTCATATCTGAGACAACTAATCCATGTGCAGACATACCTGAGTGCATGACAAGACCCAGACAAAAACATCAGAGGTCCATAAATATTGTTGCAAGACCGCTCATGAGTACTAGAACAATCAAGTAAACATTTTTGCGAAACTGCTTCACTTGACTTTGAAGAGATTTTCTTAGCCATCCAGAGCAAACAATAGCTTATTCCTTAAAAAGTCTTTCCCAGTCCATGCTCTTATTTCCTTTCAGAATTCTTGTCTGATTTCCACTTCATGTACTTCTTGAGCCCTGACCATATTTGTCTCCTGATCCTTGAAACCTGGCTCATGGTCCCTTATGAGAACTTCGACATAAATACTTGTATTTAAAAACATGCTGATGGTTCCCAGATGCTCCTTTTAAATAATTTCAAAGTGTTTGTGTAACAGTTCAAACAGTAATGTTCCTGGTGTTCCCATCAAAGGAACACAATCAGATTATTCTTGTGACGATGACGATATGCATATATGTGTGATAAACTGTTGTTGATCCAGTTTCATTTACATCTGGAGAGCATTTAAATCAGTTGCTTGTTTGGGTGTGCCGACACGCATTTGAAAGTGCATAATTGTGAGCGCATAATAATGTGAGTGAAGATAAACAGCTCTACGATTCGAGTAGCTAAGCGTCCACATACAATGGAAAGTTACAGAGGACATCTCTGCTCTTGAGCAACACACCAAACCCCAGACCGACCTCTGTGCATTTAGAGAACTGAAAGAAAAGTGCAAAAACAAAACAGCAACAGTCGTCAGCCCTTCTGAATGATCCATTTAAGCTATACTGTGTCAAACAACTAAAACAAAAAGGGAAACACGATATCTGCCGTCACACACAGAGCATCCCTTTAGGATGACCTCCTTATTCCAAAACAACCAGAAAACCTCAGACAGTCTTAGCATCAAAAGAAGCCAAAAGATTTCAAACAAGTGCTCTTTTCACTCCTCAGACTTATTTAGTATTAAGTATGTATTATTCGCTACAGGGAGTTTCCTGAAAGCAAGAAACCATCATTCTGTGTGTAATGTTGTCTGGTGGTCTAATCAGTGGTTATATTCATGTACCTGATGGGTTAAAGTCAACAAAAGAAAACTGAATCCCAAGGAATTTGAGGTCTGTTTTATGTTTAAAGGCTATTGAAACTGACATGAAAAAATGTTAAACACCACTTCACTGCAGAGGAGGTACAGTCTCATAAACATACACAATGCTATTGTAGTAGTGAGAGTCAGACTGCTGTATCTTTGCTAAGCTCCATACACAAGGATGTCACAAAATTTGATGACATTGAAAAATTCACCCATCAAGTAAAAAAATTGTAAAACACCTCCCTTGCACCTTAAGACCTTATACAAATGTTGGTCACACTTTAGATTAGGATCCAGTCCTCACTTTTAACTAAATATTAACTATGACTTTTGCCTCAATAAACTCATAATTACTGCTTATCAATAGTTAGCAAGGTAGTTGTTAAGTTTAGGTATTGGGTAAGATTAAGGGATGTAAAATATGGTCGTGCGGAATAAGGCATTAATATGTGCTAATAAACATCCAATAGTAATATGTATGCTAATAAGCAACTAGGTAATAGTGAGAACTGGACCCCAAACTAAAGTGTTACCCAAATGTTTTGGTGTAATTTTTTTAACCAAATATTCTCTAGAGGTTTTCTTAGGGTTACACCAATTGACCTGAACAACGCATACTTTTTTATAAAAAGCTAAAAGTATGTATGTTTTTGTTTTTAAAATGTACTGACCCTGGCACACAGTTCCCATGCTAAATTTGAAAAAAGAAAAAAAACATATTTTTTAGATATAATATTACACCAGACGTTACGCCAAATAGAAACTATTAACTTAAGCCCCACTAAAAATATCTAAATTGACTCTTAATTCAGAAACAACTGAAAACATGTTCACAGAAAAAGATTATTCAAGTCATTTTTGTGTGAACTGCATTTTTAAATAACTTAATATACCTAGACAAATAAAAATGATACAGCGGTAGGACTGTACATCTCTACTTAAAACAGTGTGCAGTAGCTGGTAGTTAAGCATGTGAAATCCAGATTTAACCACACTCACGTAACAAACACAAAACACACTGTACATCGTTTCAAACACATGTGGCAAATAGTGGCATCACAGACTCACACTTCTATAAACACTACAAGTAATGCGGTAACACTTTAGTATAGAGAACACAAACTATTAACAGTGACTTTTCATTCAATAAACTCCTAATTTACTGCTTATCAATAGTAAGTAAGGTAGTTGTTATGTTTAGGTATTGGGTAGGATTAAGAATGTAGAATAAGGTCATCCAGAATAAGGCACTAATATGTGCTTTAGAAGTACTAATAAACAGCCATTATTCTAGTAATATGCATGCTAATAAACAACTAGTTAAAAGACCCTAAAATAAAATGTTTCAAGTAATGCTGTTCCCCAAGCACATACTGTATATCATTGCATTTACATATTCACTGAATGCATTCTACACGTTCAATATAGACTTTAAAATACTGCAACCACAATTAGACAAAAACTTTGCTCATTAAATATGTAAATTGACTTGCACACAGACTCTCACATACACCCATCACTCTACCTGCAGACTGGGAGACAGGCGGCGTGTCTGACAGAAACACACACTCTGTAAATATGAGCAATCTCCTCAGACTCTTCAGACAGGTTCAGCCAGTCCGACCCGAGCATGAGACAGACAGACAGAAGCAAAGAAGGATAAAGAGCGAGAGGGAGGTCTGTCCTCTCCATCTGCCATGTGTTTGTGTAAATCAGAGTGCAGCCCCAGTGCTGCCAAGAGCAAACTTCACGTAAACACTCACACAGTGACGTGAAGCAGAGGGGGAGGAGCCTAAAACTGATACAGCAGAGCTTTGAACCAGTTCCTCTGTCAGACTGTCACTCATCATCAGCATAATAAACACACAAGACACACTGTCCTCCCTTCCCACCTCCCACTGCAGGGCTTCTACTCCTTTTTCCTTCCTACGTGTGTTCATGAGTTCACTCCTGTTGAAATCCTGTTCTCTACACACAGCAATGAAAATATTAAAACAGAGCATGATAATGAAGAAAGAGTGAGACAGAGACAGCAGGAAGGAAGAAAAACAAAAAAGAGAAATGAGAGCTTCAGGCAGAAGGTGGAGTGATCAAACTTATTAAACACACTATTCACAAACTGGCTGCCTCGTGATGAGCACATACTAATAAAGCTTGACCTTTCAACTGTGCTGACCTCACAAAGTTTTATCTGTTACACAAATTCCACTTTTATGATAACCTTTCTGCCAAATGCATATATACATAAGAGTCAGTGTGTGAAAAGTTCAAAAGTCTGACACCACATTGAATTTTGGGGTTGGTAAGATATATTTTTTTATGTTTAAAGTCTCTTACGCTCACTAAGGCTGCATTTATTTGAGAAAAAACTGTAATACTGGACCTTTTATTACAATTTAAAGTACCTGTTTTCAAATTGAACATATATTAAACTGTAATTTATTCATGTGATGCAAAGCTGAGTTTTCAGCAGTCATTACTCCAGTCTTCAGTGTCACATGATCGTTCAGAAATCATTCTAATATACTAAGCCTGAATATCTGGGTATCTGAACCACACACAGGCAGCAACGTCATTATACCTTTTGAGGTCCAGAAAGATAGTAAAAACATTGGTTCACTCCTGGATAACAGAAAATGGGCAGAGAGGTGGGATGTGGGATGTGGGTGAAGCTGAGGTGAAGTGACAACAGCAGACAAATGGCTAGTGGTGACAGCAGCGGCAATCCAATTGTCACTCAAGTGGCCGCGCCCTTAATTATGCAGAACTTTAAGGCTTAATATAATTTAAACGGATGAGTTATAAAAAAATTCACCCCCCTCACAGTTGTCATGAAGGGCAAAATTAGCTATATAGACCAAAACCACAATTTGTACCAGGCTGTAAACATGTGTTTTTTCTGCTGTAAAGTTGGGCATTTTAACATGGGGCTCAATGGGATTCTGCTCTCTTTTGGAGCCTGTCCCTAGCGGCCAGTCGATGAATTGCAGTTTAAGTCACTTCCATATTGGCTTCAAGAAGAATGGGGGAGGTTGCCGCTTGTTTCAACCTTAATGTTATGAAGCGACGAGAATACTTTTTGCACGCAAAACAATTTGTTGAATGAAGTTGTTATTTCTGTTTTGTTTTTGCGCACAAAAAGTTTTCTTGTCGCTTCATAACATTGAACCACTGTAGTCACGTTGACTATTTTAACAATGTTTTTACTACCTGTCTGGACCTCAAAAGCCCTCAGATTTCATCAAAAATATCTTTATTTGTGTTCCAAAGATGAACGAAGGTCTTATGGGTTTGGGTACTTAATGACAGAAATTTCATTATTGGGTGAACTAACCCTTTAAATTAGCCTACCTCATGTCTCAAAGCACATAACACTACAATAGTAATGAAAGTAAACAACTTACAGAGCTCTTACTTGTACCACCTAACTGCTCCAGATTCATTTCGGCGTTGATAGTGTTGACAGAAACATAAGTCCGAGTCTGAGGAGAACAGCTCCGGGTTGAACGTCATGGGTTGCCATCTCCTAAACTGTTACAACATGGCGTGAACGCAACATAAGCTCGTTTTGGTTCAGGAGGAACGGCAAAAGGGGGCTGCTGCTCGTCTGTGGTACTCGTTGGCTGTCTGTCTACAACTCTGCATAGCCGTAACGCGATGATGATGACATGTGATGTCAGCGCGAGCAGGGTGCGCGGGCAGGTTACAGGTAGGGCATCGTATTATACAATTGGGATGGAATGTAATGATTGGTCCTGAGACTTCACACAAGACATATGTACATGTTTTAATATTTAGACCACTTCTATTATTGATTGCTATCAGGATGTGAGGAGAGCTTCAACCAGTATAACTAAAAAGTGTTGCCTGACCTACCTTTAAAAAATGTGCTTGCTTCCATTGAAGCATAAGTTGCTTCTCAAATCATGCTGGATAACATGATCATCAGGTTTTGTACAAACATGTGGCGCTCATGTGCTAGGGGCGTCATGCACCATTTTGTTTCGAAGGGGCACCAGTGGCTCTGACTCACTTGTTGCTCTAGGCATGACTTCACCCTAACACTATGTCAAAACTTATTACTTCTTTTTTGTTGTTTGTTTTGAAATAAACCAAGTAGTTTGGATGGGCATGGTGCTTATTTCGAGTACATATTAATTACTAGGAAAACCAATTCAGTAAAACTGAGCATAACCTAATTTGAAATAAAGAAAAGAATGCAAAACACACGCATTTTCACTAGTAGTGCCCGTGTTGTGTGCTGTTTGTTTGGTCAGTGCCTGAAGGCTCAGCTAATGATCCTATTAGAGCAGTTCTGTGCAGCTAGCTGACAGACTAACAGATTGAGCACATTAGTGAGGAGCTCCTGGATAGAAGTTACTGTTAGCAACATCCGGACTAGTCTTCGTTCAAGCCTGAACACACAACAAACAGGAAATAATAGACAACTGGACAAGACAAAGGTAAAAACCAAGTATTATTATAGACAAATATGGACCTAGAACAAGTGAAGCAGTGAGCCCCTGCTGGTAGATGTCGTAACTACACCATATCTCCAGATTCATTTGTGTATTCTGATGGAATAACATTTTTACTAGCAACATATAAATCACATATAGTTCATTAGTTGACTGATTTTTGGATGATATTTGTCCCTGTCTTGTACTTTTGACAGGGGTCGTATGCCAGCTCAGCAAGTGCCTAGCCAACGGGTAGCTTTTCTCCAGGTATTTTAGACCTCTTTGACCTAAAATAACTACAGTGGCACCAATAGTAGACATATTATTTCAGGCTGATAAATGTGCGGCTCTGAATAATGCGTTGGGAATGTGGTGTGAGGCTGTGTGCGGTATGTCTTGGATTTGCCATTAATTTACCATCTGCAGGGCTTGGATGTGCTTGAGCTCTCTGGGGATTCTTCCATCTCCATCAGTGATGAAAATACAGTCCAGATGTCTTCATCCCTTTTACCATCCATCCACAGTCATACTGTTTTCACAATATCAGGACTGCCAAAAGAGCCTTCATCACTTAAGAAGGGTGCTGAACAAAAACCCTTTTTGGCTGATTTTAGAGAGGACCGTGTAAGGTTCATAAAATATTCGTCCTCAGTGACGTGCTTCAATAAAAAAAAAACTAACTTTTCAATTTGATTTGTGTTTATATATGAGATCTAATAAATCATTGGCAGAAACACACGATGAAAAACTTTGGACTCTCATTCTACACTGAAAAAAGTGATGACTGTCCCAGCGGTTTTCCGTGCACATGAAAATGTTTATATCCGGCCATTAAAAGAGAAGTGTCCCTCAGTTTCACGTGTTGGACCTCTGACCCTAACATCAAGGATGCTCTCTTCCTGTTTTGGCTGTAACAGTGCTGCTAGGTGAATATACAGGGTCATATGACCCTGATACAGGATGGACAGGAACAGGAACAGACCTGTCCCAATAGAGTGGACAGGAGTAAAATCCAGTGTGTGCAGGTTTGGTGCGGATGCTCAGATGATGAGGGAAGAATGACGCATATCTGAACTAAATTTACACTTTCTCGTGATGTTTATGAAAAATCTGATTTTTTTACACTTATCAGGTAAGCCAATAGCCTGGCTAGAGCATGAAATGATTGGATATAATGTTTGTGTTGTGGCTTTAGTGGAAGCCGACTGACTTACAGCTATAGACTACACTGCCCACTACAGGTCAAAGTTGGCAAGTCCTACAACACATGAACCATTAAAAATACATTTCAACCACAACATCTAAAATTTCACTGGCATTAAAATAAACTATATAAAGATATTTTAAAATAATAGACCTAAATATCACAACTTTTTTTTTCTGAATCACAAGTTGCTTATGAATCATGACATTCACCTGTTCTTCTTGTCACCCTCATACTTTTCTCAGTAGGTATCATGTCCTCTGCAGAGTCAAAGCTCTGTCTAGACATGCTGAAGGGGAAAAGGTAGCGACTCATGCTTACTTTGCAGTACAGTCATAAACAGGGGCAATGATCCATGTTTATAGCTCTCTGATTTCTACTGGTATGGTTTTCTCTTGCAATGACAAGCTGTGTGTATATCAGCAAATACTGGAGACAGAAAGAGAGAACAGTGAATATCTGGAGTAATGCTCAGGTTCAGCGTAACTCAAAAATAGGGGTTGATCTAATACTCTTTATTACTGCCAGACTCACCCTGACCATCGTCAACAATGATGTTACAAAAATAAATATAGAACAGCAGAACAATCACATACATTACACATCCATAATAAATATATCCATACTAACATCTAGCTCAGCTCTATTAGGTCAAGTCATGTGTCAGATTTCTGACAGAAACTAATACTTTTACTCAGCAAGGACACATTAAATTGATTAAGTGACAATGAAATTTAAAATAAATGCTATTCTTTTGAATTTTATATTCATCAAACAATACTGAAAAAAAAGAAATCACACTTTCCACAAAAATATTAAGCAGCACAACTGTTATCATTGATAAAAATACGAAATGTTTCTTCATCATCAAATCAGCATATTAGAATGATTTCTGAAGGATCATGTGTTACTGCTGAAGACTGGAGTAATGATGCTGAAAATTCGGCTTTGCCATTATAAGAATAAATTCCATTTTAAATGATATTAAAATAGTAAACAGTTATTTTAAATAGTAATAATATTTCACAATATTACTGTTTTTACTTTATTTTTATCAAATAAATGCAGCCTTTGTGTGCATAAGAGACATTTAAAGGTGCCATAGAATGGAAAATTGAATTTACCTTGGCATAGTTAAATAAAAAGAGTTCAGTACATGGAAATGACATACAGTGAGTCTCAAACACCATTGTTTCCTCCTTCTTATGTAAATATCATTTGTTTAAAAGATCTCCGAAGAACATCTCAACATAACACCGACTGTTACGTAACAGTCGGGATCATTAATATGTACGCCCCCAATATTTGCATATGCCAGCCCATGTTCCCAACATTATGAAAGGCATTAGACAAGGGCAGAACGTCTGGATGTGCACAGCTGAATCAACAGACTAGGTAAGCAAGCAAGGACAATAGCAAAAAATGGCAGATGGAGCAATAATAACTGACATGATCCATGATAACATGATATTTTTAGTGATATTTGTAAATTGTCTTTCTAAATGTTTCGTTAGCATGTTGCTAATGTACTATTAAATGTGGCTGAAGTTACCATTGTTTCTTACTGTATTCACGGAGACAAGAGCCGTCATTATTTTCATTTTTAAACACTTGCAATCTGTTTAATTCATAAACACATCTTCATTCTTTATAAATCTCTCCAACAGTGTGTAATGTTAGCTTTAGCCACAGAGCACTATCAAACTCATTCAGAATTAAATGTAAACATCCAAATAAATACTATACTCACATGATCCGATGTATGCATGTAGCATGAATGACGAACATTTTGTAAAGATCCATTTTGAGGGTTATATTAGCTGTGTGTACTTTGCTTATGCAATGTATATACACTCTAAAAAATGCTGGGTTGTTTCAACCCAATTTTGGGTCAAATATGGACAAACCCAACCACTGGGTTAAATCTCTAAATTAATTTTTTAACCCAACAGTTGGGTTTGTCCATATTTGACCCAAAATTGGGTTGAAACAACCCAGCATTTTTTAGAGTGTAGAGTCGAGAGCTCAGGGGTGGGGAGCGCGAGATTTAAAGGGGCCGCGCTTATTTAATGATGCCCCAAAATAGGCAGTTAAAAAAAATTTATTTAAAAAAATCTATGGGGTATTTTGAGCTGAAACTTCACAGACACATTCAGGGGACACCTTAGACTTATATTACATCTTGTGAAAAAAACGTTCTAGGGCACCTTAAAAAAATATTTAAACAATTTTTTTACTGACCCTTTATTAATCTTCCAACAATTTTAATTGGAAACACAAAGTGACACATAACTACATTTGAATAGAGCAGTAAAAATCTTGAAAAAAAATACATTCACTTGGCTTATATCAGTCGTTTTATACAGTAAATCAGTAATTGAAGGTGTGTGTGGGCCAGTGTGGTCTCATTTCACCTTTCAGGGTGACGGATTGCGTAACATGAGTCAGAACTTGTCTTATTTCCTTTTCCTTTTATCCTCTCAATCCTCTCATCTTCTCTGCTTTATCATAACATTAATCTGTTCTTCAAAATATCCCTAGAGGTCATACAGAGGAAATGCCATTTACAAAAACATTCAGCAAAGATGCCATGCCTCTCTAAACAGGACATTCTCCACCCGTCGGCACAACTCTCTACTGCTCTGCTCATTATTCTGAAAGAGATCACCAAACACCACTGACTGACATACACAATAAATAATACCCCTGAGAATGGTGGTGCTAGTGTTTTCAACCTAAACACACATTTTCCTAAACACCTGTTTGTCACTATGAACTGCGAAATTTACCTCGAGGTCATCACATGCAACAACAAAAATTAAATTTGAGGTAATTTGATTTTACATTTAGCCCAATTTGACCTTGCTCAGTTTAGATAGAACGCATCTGCTAAACAACAGCCAAATATATCTGTTCATCATGGAACAGATTTATTCATGTCATGTGGATGACCAGTCCTTGCAAACATGAAGAAATGGTATCGACAATCAATCTTGCCATATAGGAATCGCATTTGGGTCACAATCATGAAAGACATCATAACAATATTGCTGAAGGCTGCAATCACTATATAGTCTGGAATGTCTCTCTTTCTCTCTCTCTCTCTTTCTCTCTCTCGCTCTGCTTGTTATTGATCAGTCAGTCAATCAACTATGGCAATTTACACATGCCTAGTGTTCTCTATCAGCTTCCAGTGATGTAATACTGATTGTTAGATATATATTTTGGTTGAATGCACTCCATTAATGCATGAATTCACCTCTTGACTTCTGGCCCTACATTCTAGATTAATTTGACTTTCATTATTGCTAAGCTCTGCTGGTCAAGTAAATTCAATCCTAGCTATCCAATTTATTCTCATGGAGGTTTGAAATAAAACACATAAAATGATTCCCTTTTAGCCTGCAGAGGCTTGTGACATGAAATGGTGACACACTGTCTGAAGATGCTGTTTTTGAACTTCAAATAAAGAAGATTGAATTTGCTTTGAGGTTTAAAATTATGCAGTTATGAGTGCATAATGGTCTATAAAAACACTTGTAAAAAGAAAAACCTCTTTGTCCTTTACGTCAGAAACTTCAGTTTGATCCAAGAATGGTCCAAAGGACTGTAGACTCTCAAGAGAATACAAGGTTTTAAACTCTTTCTGGCAACATTTGACCTGTGTGTGATGCAACTCAAAGGTCTTAAGCCACTCTCTTCTAATTCCAAACAACACTGAAGATTTAAGCTGATTCTCTAATGAAGACAAGACTTTTGAATTCTCACATTCCACAGAATGGACTTCCCACAAATCCCCTGAGATAATGCAGTAGTATTATTTCCAATTAAAATCATAGTTAAGTCCATTGGTGTCCTCCAATAAACCTCCCATCATTTAGTGAGCATAACTTTCAATGGGCTTGACTGTGAAACGTACCAGGAAGAGGGGAGGAAAGGGAAATTCTTAGAACGTCAAACCTCCTTTGTTCTTTTTATGTTCATCAATCATATGATAAAAACCTTTCAACTGGAAATGTTTTGAGTCATGTGATAGCTCACCGCGGAAGTTGGTGACAAGCTTTGAAGTACAGCTTTAAGAAAGCAGTGTACTTTAAAGTTGCAACGTAATGGAAGCAGTGACAGATCTTTTCCTCCATGTTGTGAAGTACATCTGAGTGAAACAGATTATCAAAAGAAGAAAAAATGTGGGGTGGGGACTTGGTTTTAACAATCAGTTATTGACTGGATGTGAGCTTGTCGTCAATTGTATTAAATAACTGAAAAAAAAAGGTATGCATCACCAGAGAGAAGAAGAGATTGACTTAATAAAGTATTCATTTTTCTAAATTAAAAATGAAACCCATAAGTAGACAGCGTTTATTGTGGTTTGTTGCAAGATGGGCAAGTAATATATATTTATTATTATTATATACAGTGGCTTCTACTGCAGCAACTTTCATTTTTCTTAGTGATATTTAGCGCCAATTTATCAGGAAGTGACGATTTTGTTCTCACTGGATGGAATCAGTGCTTTATTCGCAAATGTATTATGCGATATTCTAAATTTGCACATAAGTTAAATTTGCAACTTTGGAGGTAAACATAGCTAATGTGTTCATTTTCTGTTTGCTCGTTTTCCTTTGACCTTGTTTTCCCCATGTGTTTCATTGGTTCATCCCATTCCCCTGTGCCTTGGTAATCACCTTGTTAATTATCTCATTTGCTCCTTTGTTTGACTGTGTATTTATACCCTCAGTTAGCCTCTGTTCTTTGTCTTGTGTTAAAGGATTAGTTTACTTTCAAATAAAATTTTCCTGATAATTTACTCACCCCCATGTCATCCAAGATGTCCATGTCTTTCTTTCTTCAGTCGAAAAGAAATGAAGGTTTTTGATGAAAACATTCCAGGATTATAATCTCTTTATAGTGGACTTCAATGGCCTCCAAATGGTTGAAGGTCAAAAAACAGTTTCAGTGCAGCTTCAAAGGGCTTTAAACGATACCAGACGAGGAATAAGGGTCTTAACTAGTGAAACGGAAAAAATGGAACTGGCACTGTGTTCGTTCCGTAAGTAGAATAGGGAAGGCGTAGCGCACTTACACATACAGCGTAAGCTTTTTCAAGAATACAAAAGTGCGGTTTTGGCGGAACCACTTAGAAGGCAATCATTTGTTTATCTAAAGCATATACATTTACATTTTTTTTTTTTAATGACCAATTGTTTCGCTAGATAAGACCCTTATTCCTCGTCTGGTATCGTTTAAAACCGCACTGAAATTGTAATTTTGACCTTCAACCGTTTGGTGCCCATTGAAGTCCACTATAAGGAGAATAATCCTGGAATGTTTTCATCAAAAACCTTAATTTCTTTTCGACTGAAGAAAGAAAGACATGAACATCTTGGATGACATGGGGGTGAGTAAACTATCAGGAAAATTTTATTTGAAAGTGAACTAATCCTTTAATGTTATACCTGGAAGTTGTTGTCTGTTTATTGGATTATCTCTGTTTGTTTCTTGATTTCTATTAAATACTACTTAACTGATCTTCAAGCCTGATCTTTCAGCAGCCTATCAACCAGCAAGCAGGTGTGACAGAACACAAGACTGCCAAAGAATAGAGAGATATGGATTACCTGACAAGAAGTAGCTGGGCAGAGGAGTAACTATGCTCTATTTATCAGGATGGTCATTCAGTGGAGAATTCCGTGGAGTTCCTCAGGTATAGCCATATGGCTTCATGGGTTGATGTGCAGTTGATGGGCTGTTTTTGGAGTGGCTTGGACTCTAAAGGTGATGATATACTGGGCAACTTTCTGAGCAATGTTGCCGGGCAATGGCACCAAGCGATGATGCTTGGCCACTTTCCCAGTGAGAATGGGAAACAAATTTCTATCTAAAGTATCCAGATAGAAATTTGTTGCCCATTCTCAATGAGAAAGTGCCCAAGAATCATCACTCAGCAACATCGCCCGGCAACATTGCTCAAAAAGTTACCCAGTATATCATCACCTTAAATTTAGCTGGCTGATGCCAGGGCGTGATTCGAGCTGGACCCTAGCTCAGTACTTGGATTATGCTCTGCTGTTAAGCGGCTCTCCATTTACAATGGGAATTGCAGACAAAGTACCCTACTCCCACAGTACCCATCATGCCTCCTCACGTCATAGCCACCACATCAATATCTTCATCCATCGTGGCTGCCTTGCCAGGGCCTTCAAACATGCCTGCCACCAGATCCGTCTCGAAGCTGAAGAGATTAGTATCTAGCGTGGCGGATCCACTGCTGATGTTAGTGCAAGCAGCCAGCATCCCAAACCTTTCGCACTCAAGCCCCCCAACCTCAGCCCAGTCGGTTCCCGTGAGGGGAAATTCACCAGTACGTTCCAGTGTGTGAAATCTTATAGTCTGTTCTTTTGTGTGAAATCTCTGAGCCTTGGGCTAAAAGTCACAGAATCTGCTCCAGAGAGTGAAGTCCCCGAATCCGCTTCAGAGAGTAGGTATCTCAGTTGAGTCCAGTGATGGCTCCAGCCCCTGACCAGAGTCCAGTGACAACTCCAACCCCTGAGCACAGTACAGAGATGGCTCCAGCCCCTGAGTTCAGTCCCTGAGTTTCAAAGTCCAATCCAGAGTCTGCCCCAGAGTTAAGTACAGAGACTGCTGCGCTGTATGTAATGACTCTGGCTATTGTGTGTCTGGGCAGCACACATGCCTGCTACTTTGGGCCCAGAGCTCAACCTAGAGTCCACTCTAGCCAATGAGCCTGCCATAGTCTAGCCATAGTGGTCGAGCCAAGCTTCCAGATCAGTTCACCCTGCTCTTTCATTGTGGTTATTATGGCCATCACCAGCATCCTCGTCACGGTGGTTGTTCCTTATTCCTATGCTCCTGTATTCTGCAACACGGCCACTGAGGCTGACCCAGAGCTGCCTGCTCTCCCAGACACTGCCACAGAGGCCATTCCAGAGGCATCTGCTCTTCCAGACATGGCCACGGAGGCCGTCCCTAAGGCACGCGTTCCTGCACTACAAGCGCCTCCTCTGGTCCCTGAGCTGTCTGCGCCACCATAGTCCCCTGAGCTTCCAGCGCCTCCCTGAGCTTCCTGAACCTCCCCGGTTCTCTGAGCTACTGGCACCGCCATGGTCACCTGAGCTATCTGAACCTCTCTGGCTCACTGAGCTACCGGCACCTACCTGATCACTTGCCACGACTCCAGGACGATCGCCCTCCATCCCATGTTAGACTCTCTTTGGCATGAGTTCGTGACTTTTGGGAGGTGTGTGTATGTGTATGTGGGAGGGGGGGCTTGTTTTCCTTTTGACCTTGTTTTCCCCATGTGTTTCATTGGTTCATCCCATTCCCCTGTGCCTTGTTAATCACCTTGTTAATTATCTCATTTGCTCATTTGTTTGACTGTGTATTTTTACCCTCAGTTAGCTTCTGTTCTTTGTCTTGTTAACTGATTTTCAAGCCTCATCTTTCGGTATCAACCAGCAACCAGGTTTGACAATACTCTACTCAAGGTCCAACCCCTTTTTTTTGGAAAACCCCTTTAGTCATTTACTTTATTTCTTCCCTGCAAAACTTATTTAAACAAAATATTAAAATAGTTATATATATATATAAACTTCAATTATTGCTCTTAAATTTATGTGAATTGCAAGGACTTGCCACACTGGATCTCATGAAAATAAATGGTAAAATTAATTTTGACCATAGCATGTACTTTTTGCTAACTTTAAAAGGAGTTAAAATGCTCACTGTTTAGAACTACCCTAGGTGTGGCATCCCCTTCTCACAGGGCCCTTCAAGGGAGCAAAAACGGCATTAGGAATTTGGCCACCATCTCAGTTACTGGTCAGTCTGACAAATCCTTCACTGAACAAAATCACTGAATCCATTAAAGTGGCTACTGAATCAACATATGAGTCACTTACTGAACTGCAAGTTTCATTTCAGGGCATCATAATATAACGTTGCAATGCATCGGCACATGTTGTGCTACCAAGGAAGAAAAGATATAGCCCTCTTTTTTTCTTTTTTTTAAGCTTACCATAAGCCTTGTTATAATGACATGAAATTGATAAGCAGACATACTCATACATAATCTAATGAAATGACAAGGAAAGTTAAAAATAATAGAGCAACAAATGCATTTTATCCCTCATATTTTATCAAAACATTTTGGGATATAGAGATAAAGTTTGTGGAAATTTAATAGAAATTACACCAGATGGATCCTATAAAAAATTTTTTGGGGAATCCTTGCATTAAGACACAAAGTGCTTAGACATCATCTTTGACCAATTGACTTTGTATCCTTGTATCTTGTATCTGTGAAAGTAAGCCTCCTAATCTAACCCAGGTACTGTGTGTGCTGTTTAGTTTAGTTTTTTTTTTTTTTTTTTTTTTGCTACTTTTATTGGTTCAAACTGTAAATTTGGACACAGAGGGACAGTCTAATCCTCTTCTGCCTGGCTCCAATCCTTCCAACACCCCAATGCAGATTTTTCCAATGTTCCAGCAAATATTTTACTTTTTTTCCCTAAAAAGTCTGTTGGCAATAATATTTTCATACCCGGTTTAAAGTATATTTGGCCATGTGCAATCAAATAAATTAACACCTCTATAAAGCATAGTGTGGAGATGAGAAGCCCCTCATTGATCAAGCACTGACATTAGACATAGATTTACCTTAACTAACACTTCAGGAATGTGCAACGTCAGAGAATGACTCTAATCATTATCCAGAAGCTCTTAAGTATGTGAAAACTGGCCCTGTTTTGTCTCCTAAGAGAACAGACCTTTGCATGTTTTACCTTTGCTAATGAACAGATAATAGCTCTTTACAATGCAATGGCATAATGTTAATTGTTTTTGACAGAACGACTGAAGTATGTCGTGAGAAATGCTGTTGGACACGGGGCATAAATTAGCGCAGATGTTTACAGTAAAGCTGGTTTTGCACCTGTCCTATTTCTACTAACGAATGCTGATGGCTATCAGTAGACAGCTGACAGCAGAATGAAAAAGAAGGGGTCCCCTTCCCCCACACTCACAGCATATGGTCTTCATTATATTGCACACTGTCCAAGATGTTGGCCAATCCATCAAATCTTTGTACTTTTCCACTGCGCACCGTTTTAAAGCAACTTCCTAATCTTTTACCACCAAGAGCAACAAAATGATCAGATCAGCTGACGCAAATCCTAAGATTTCGGTAAGTGTGTAGTCTATATATTGGCTCATTAGCTTATTTGACGTCCCAATGAGTTTAATTAAATTTGCGCTGTTCGAATTGGCTTGACCCAGCGGGTGAAGAACCTATTAAAGCAGCCATTAGAAACAAAGCCTTCATTCTGAATTGATCGCTTATTCTCTTAAACTTCATTACAGGTCATTTAGCAAAAACCTTTTGCATGAATTGCAAGGACGGTCCTTGTGGAGCAATTTTAAATGTCCAGCACAACGGTGCCAGGATTTTCTACTCTTCGGTCCACATGCAAGGCATCCATAGCTGAACCTGCAATCTTTGCATCACCAGCCACAATTACAGTACATTAGCAGCCAAACTATAATGCATACGGGCTACTTTTTACAAACATGTACATACTGAACATTTTGCTTTAAAAAAAAAAAAGAAAAAAGAAAAGAAATTCACTTTTTTAAAGTTTTGTAAAAGGCCTTTAGTTCAAACTTGTACATATTAGCTTTATATCCATTTTTAAATTGTTCCTAGAGATCAACCCATGGATCAAAGTGCAGTACAGACAACCTGCTTTATAGCATGTTAACCAATACTGCTGACCCTAAAGGGTTATATTAATATTTGTTAAAGTTGATGCTTTAAATAATTAATATTTACTGACATTTACAGCCAGAGATATTAATATTTTAGTGAAACAACCTTTATGTAGGTTGCTTACAATTGGGCACATGGTTGAGAGCTTGTGTAATTGAATACAAGTCTCTGCAGGAAAATATTAATACTGTGTACTGACAGCATCAAAGTAACTTTAGTTTACACTTCTTACAGCACTTTTTAAATATAAAACATTATCATATAGTTTGACCCTGTGTTAGAACTTGTTTACATTTACTGTAGGTAATTCCCCCACTCACCACATAGTAGAACTGCATGTCCTGGCGAACAGGGTCCTCAGGCTGCATGATTGTAGATGAGGTTTTATCTGATCCCATGTAGAACAAAACCATAACACCTCCTGGATACACTCAGATCAGGTGAAAATGCAAGAAAGAACAAAGCAGACCCCACTTGTTTTCATCAGTCAGACTCTTGATGGAGGGAGTCAGTCCATCTGTGGAGCAGCTTCTCTTTCTGGGCCGTTGGTAAGAGGTTCAGTGTCAGTGCTTCCTCTGCGTCTGTGTATCTGAGAAGTGATAGCAGCTCTTCCTGTGAAAGGGTGCTCTCAGAGTGTCTTGTGTGCACTCCAGCTGATAAAATGCGAGTCCTTACATGCAGCTCAGTGCAGGCTCTGCTGTTCTCTTCGCCTGTCAACAACAGGAAATGTGCCACTGGCAGCTCAGAGTTTGACAAGCTCACAGCCTTCTGTCTGATGCAGCACCAGGAAGCACTGGGAATGCATTAGCAAGGGTTGTGCCGGTGGCTGGGATCAGGTCTCACTTATCCTCCCATTCCAACCTCCTTAACTGCGCATGCCATAAAAAGGTCTGAAGGTTCAAGTTGGTTCAGCTTTAATGTTGGTAGTAATTGCAGTATGATAACTGAACTTTGCTCCATGACTTACTTGATCTGAATGAAATACTAGAATAAGTACGATGACTTGATCACATTTTTTAGTAGTTAAATGTGTGCTATCTTGTGTGTTAAAAAAACCCTGCCTTTTTGAGATTGATTTCTTTAACATTTTACGGTCCCTGTCGTAGTTTATATAATCACATTTACAAAAATTTATATTACTCTACAGTAAAATAAGTTGCAAGAAGCACGCTCAAAGTCCTCTGTGAGGACACACTTAATGCATGCTCATAAATGGCCTACAAATAACTTTTTGTACTCTGTACAGAGCAGCCATATTGTATTACGTATGTAAAAGCTGTTCTTTTCTTGAAAAAAGTATCCCCGTTTCTACAAAATTATTAAGCAGTACAACTGTATGTATACCGAAGAATACAGAATTGTAGCCCATTAACCACTTTTAACCACCAATAATCACAATAACCTCTGTGTTTTGTTACTTTCGATAAGAAACAAAGTCTCATCCCTCCAACTCTGTCAATTTTATCACGAAATTCAAACAATAAATGCCGTTTGGTCGCTCTTTGATGTGGCGTGACAGATCACTGTACAGGCGCCTCATCTCTTCCTCTTTAATACTAGTTACAGAATAAACATAAATGAACATCTGAAGGTATGTTGAAAGATACAGTACAATCTCGTGTAATCGCTCAATCAGTGTTTCAACTGCAGAAAAAAAACCAATGAAACAGCTTAAACACATAGCATTTACCTCAGAAAAGCCATTCAGTGTCCACAGCTTGTTAGATGCACTATACTAGCCTATATATTCATTATATTTTACTTAACCTGTCTTGATTAATTTAATGTAGGTTATGTTTAAATAAATCTGTCATAAAAACAAGTTATGATGGCCATATATTTTAACTTCGAATTGGAGTAGTTAATGCAAAATCTGCCTTATATGCAATTTATATGTTTGCACACAATTTTTATTATATCTAAAAATAAATAGCAACTTAGGCTAATTTAATAATTTGGGCTCTGTTTTTAATTGTAACCTTTAATAGCCTATTGTAGTAATGTGCAAGAAAGTGCTCCCTGTATAGTTTACAGCAATAGCAGAGATAGAGTTGTTATACTTAAGAAAATTTTAATTATTATTTAATTTATTTAAAGACAGAGACACAGTTTGTTCAGCAAACCACTGTTAACTAAAAATAAGGAAAAAAAGCAATTTTATGTTTAGTTTCCTCCCTCCTGCTGTACCGAACCTGTACCAAACTGTGACTTCAATACCGAGGTAAGTACCGAACCCTCATTTTTGTCTACATTACACCCCCATATATATATATATATATATATATATATATATATATATATATATATACACACACACACACACATTTACATTTTAGCATATATTAAAATGGAAAAAAGTTATTTTAATAATAATAATGCTTTTTACTGTATTTGTGATCAAATAAATGCAGTATAGGTGAGCATAATATCTTACTGACCTCAAAATTTTGAAAGGCAGTTTTACTCAACATTTAAAAAATACCTCAGTGACCTTTTTTGATTGCACATGATAGGTTAATGGATCAGAAACATTTTCCAGTGCACAGCAAAAAACAGGTGTTTATGAAAGTGCTGCGGTGGTTGAGGTGAGCGCTGCAGGTTTGATCAACAGCCCTATATTGGACAGTAATAGTAAAACCCACAAGGGGGCAATATTGCTCAGGTTTCTCATAACGGAAGTGGTTGCATAAGTTTGTCTAAGTTTGCATAATTTCTAATAAAATGTTTTGTGTGATTCTCAGTTTGGAAGTGAAATCTGATCTAAGATCTCAAAATCTTGTGGAAAATGACCTATAAACAACAACAACAACAACAACTCTAAAAATCAGATTTTTAATATAATATAAAATATACAAAAAAAGTAGAATGTATGTACTATACTTTTAAGTAGAAAAACAACACCACAACTCCAAAGGACTGTTATGCAAGAAAAATAATTTATTTTAATGATATACCTTTTACCACATAGGCAAGACATACTGCGGCTGATTAGAGATCTCACAGCAACCTTCGTTTCTGCTGGAGGGTGAGGTCTATAATATGCAAATTTTAAAATGTCTTTCCAAGGAAAAAAATAACAAAAATATAATTCTCATTGTTATCCTGCCTTTTTTTCATTCCCAATGAACAAGGACAATCTGAAATTTTTAAAGCTTTTCCCATTCAATCTGGCAATCTGTCAAAGGGCCTTTGTGCTAGACTACTAAACAAAGTGTGTGATGCAGGAAGTTGTCAACTTGCGATGACAAGAATTGATTAAAAGTTGTTGGTTTCGCTTGAAAGCAACCAGATGGTTGATAAACTTAGGACTCCCTTTTTTCTCCCTTAGTTGGCACATTTGACTCTCTTCCGTATACCGAAATGGGATTCAGAATGAATCCCTATCGGTTACATGAGGAAAGAGGAGATGAGCAGAAAATGGCTCGAGTCAAGTCAGAATTTCTCACTTTTTCATGTCAGTTTGTCAAACACTACTAATGTGATTACAATAAAGTATGTCTCTCCAATGGATACTTGTCTCCCCCTCTCTGGGATTTACATTAGTGATGCACAGGGCTTCGAACAGTCCACTAAGGTACATTTCTTGAGTTCTCTATTTTGTTTTCCCCCTTCTCCCACTGTCCCTCCCTTTCTCTTCTGCTTGTACCTGTGAGAGTACTGTTGACATTGATAGGGTTAAGCACAGAGTACACAAGAGTGATAAATATCATAGTAGTAAATCCTAAAAAGAGTAAAAGAAACTCTGCATACTTCTACGGAAGTGCAATACCAAGGCATTTAAAAACACAGAGGCTTCACGCCAGAGTACAAGGCAAATAAACACTGGTCTGATTTTTTTTTTTTTCATTCACTAAATATTTAAAACAAGTGTCACACACTATTTTAATGTGGTGGTATTCTGTCTCTTTTTTCACGTTATGCTTTTCATATTGTCGGAATACCTGAACGACTAGTCTGAGAAGATGAAGTTAGAACAGAGTTAGAACAGATTTTTGCCAAGCACTTCCTCTCCTGGACTGCTGAGGGCGCTCCGGCTCAATAGCACCAGGTTTCTGTCCATTGTCTGATTGGGAGCCAGAAGAACAGTCACACGAGGAAGGGGAGCTTCATACGGAATGGTAAGAAGAAGCAGTCTCTTGAAGTTTCAGCCTCTGTGGCTGCCTGTTGTAGATCCTCAGTTTGCAGTAGTCTCCAAAATTCCCTTAAAGTAGGATGGCGGTCAGTTACCAGAGATAACCTTCTCAAGTTCTTGAGTAAATTATCACATTTGATCAAAGTCTGCGAAGTCTTTGTGCATTCAAACATCGATCTACAATCCGGTCTTGCAGTTACATGGAGGGCAACCATTAAAAAACTATTTTCTACTATGTTCTTTTTGGTCAAAAATGTAATCTAAATGTAAAACCATTTGAGCTCTGCCTCACCCTTTCCTAACATTAACAGGCGTTCACTGCCAGTGCAGACAGAAGGGCAGGTTTGATTCAGCTTTGATGCATAGTCTGAAATGGACAAAGTGAGAAGCTTTGCACTTGGATTTGAATGATCCCGTCTTGTGATATGATCTGGAATTGTGGTCTTTAGCGCTGTATGATTTTCTGGAAGAAAAAAAAGTGGAGACAAGAATGAGAGACACATGAATCCAGTCATCTTTTACTGTCCGTAGGCCTTAGCAAATCTCCTCCCTGATACTTTTTTGAGTTGTCGAGTGAAATCTCTGTTAAGAGATTATACACTTTGACCAGTAGCCATTATGGGTTTCATGGGTTGCAAAGAAACCCCTGAGAGATTTGACACAATGTACGGCCAGCACCAAACCAATGATTCTGTGGTAACACTTACTATTCCCTCTTCTGCAGCCCAGTGTCCTCTCTTTTGTCTCCCACTTCCTGTGTTTTTCCCTCATTTTGTACCATCCACAAATGTTCTTTTCTAAGGTAAGTTTTGCCTATGTCAATTTAGATTTTTTGTATGTTGTGCACAATCCTAGCTATATGCTGCCTGTTTACACTTCTGGCAGTTTGGGAAGATCATTAGGGTGTATTGCATGATGATGGTTCAATATGACCACTTCAATCCTTTGTGTGCTGTGAGCTTATAAAATAATAGGCAGTTTCCCAAGAATTGTCACAGATATGGACAGTTTTGTGTCCGTCTTTGATCAAGCAGTTATATTTTTGTGTGTGTGTGTATATATATATATATATATATATATATAGATATATAGATATAGATATAGATATATATATATATATATATATATATATATATAGATATAGATATAGATATATCGTATACGTAGTTTTGTACAGATTAAATAAACTCAAGACATTTATATGGCCTTTCATATCTTTTGAAAAAATAACACCGAAAAAGAAACAATGGAAAATAACAAATATAGCTTTTTGTCATGTAAACTAGTTCCTGTACTGGTGAAAGTGCTTCAATTTTTAGGGGTACCAAACTTTGCTTACAACCTCTGTGGAATGTTTCCGACTCATGTCATACACTCCTCTCTCTGTGCGAGTTTGTGCAGTCTTTTAAAACACAATTATCCTACTTTCTAAGACACTTTCTAGTCCACCACTGAAATGGGCAGAGCAGACTTTGGCCACAAATATAGGCTGGGCTCCCAAAATAGTGAGCAATCTGAAAATATTTCTTGATGACAGTTTCCATTCAAGAGTTTCATCATCGCATTCATATTTCCAAAATAGCAGATTTCTACGCCAGAATTTTGTATCAGTGGTGGGCTCAGTTTCCTTTAATACTGATTCCTTTAATACTCCACAATAATCTTACATCATCAGTGTGATCCCCTTGTCTGAAAGCAACAACTCAAACCCACTTCATTTCCTTCAGCATGAGGTCTTTGTAAATTAAACCGTTTAAATGGGCAGTAGAGTATACGGAAAACCAGCCATATTGATAGCCAGCATGTGGTTCTCTACAAGTGGAATCACTGGTCCTGCTGAGCTGGTTTTGGTGTGTTCGTTGCACTCCCATCTGGTTGTGACTGAGAGAACTCAGTGACTCGTCGTGCCAAGGGGTTTGTGCTCTTCAGCAACTCCATGGCAGAAACTCGGGTCCCACTGCTAGCTTTGCTGCTCCTCTTCTGGAGAAGAGCCATAAAGTTTTCATTTCGCGAGCTTGACCTAGGAGTAGTCCCGAGGCCCAGAGTTCGAAGGTCTGTGCTACTGCTTTTCACAGGTGAGACCAGACACTGCTTGCTTCCAAATGAATCTGTAGGTTCCTTGCGACCTAGAACTTTCCTCTTTGACCTAGGAAAGCCAGAACAATACAAATGTTGTGTAAAAGTTTATGCAGAGTTTAACTTCAACCCTAATCAAAGACACCTGAGCAAGCTCAATTAAACCAATCAAAGGCTTCAGAGTTCCTAAAAAATTATAGGTAGGTGAGTCTGTTCAGTTTGTTGAACTAAACTATGCAAGGTAGTGGCCCTCCAGGTTCATTTGAGAAACCTGTTTACACTGACAAACTTGTTTACACACTGACATACACTGTGTAACCAAGTGATACAGTATTTGATGTATTTGATTATAATGAATTCACAGAGCTTACGACGGTATCGGATATGGCTGGGTGATTAATAATATTGTATTTGCTATTTCGATTTTGGATTCCAACGATTGTGAAAAGATTCGAGATACAATAATTGTTTTGTGCACTCATTTTATCATGTAAATATGAATTATGCACCCCTTTCATTTATAGATGTGCTCTTTCATCCTACCCAAAAAGGTCAAACTTAACATCCAAATCAGTAACATATTGTCGTAAAATGTAGTCTGTTAAGCCACGAAAGAGAACTCAATTCAGTACTCGAACACTTACAGTATAGGCAGCTTTCTTTAATTCACCTTTATTCCATAAGGTGGTAATGTCTGATACACAACGATGAAGTGATGATTAATTCAGACAGAAAACGAAAGAATAAGCAAAACATGAAATGGCTCAGCGATTTACTGCAGAGCAAGTACTGAACGCAATCAAACATGACTGTAACTCTTACTGGATGGATCTGGTGCAGCTGTTAGCGATCAAAATATTGATTTTGAAGATGTTGAAAATTATATCGTTTTGAGAATATGTTTGAGATCGCGAATGGGCTCATATTCGTGACCTCAAACATAAAACTAGCTTATTATTTGCTGAATTTACAGGGAAATGAGCTCTGATGAGGACAGTTGTGATGGCATAAAACATCTGCTCAAAATGAGCCCTTTCAAGCTCCAAAAGGTAACAAAATATGATTTATTTTATTCTTCTGTAATTGTTACTCTAATATCAGAGGAGTTTTATATTATAGCGACAGGTCGAGATCCTTCCGTGTTAGATATAGATCCGGGTCGATAAAGACCCGAATATGTAAGAATGATTGGCGAAACAGTCATGCATTTAAGGGTTAATTGATAAATATTATTTAAATTAGCAGGTATAACAAGATGACTTTTATATAATGACCAGGAATTTTTAAATACAGTAGTCAACATTGTGGATCAAGTGGATCAAAACCTTTCATCAAAGTTGTCCTAAAACCTTCTTCTTAGGATCACTTAGTTCTTAGGACAACTTTGATGAGCTTTTTTGATCCACTTGTTGTTGACTACTGTATATAACAAAGATCATTTTTAGCTATCAGTTCAAATGTTATATTGATCATTATGCCAGATTATACCAAACTGTGAGTAACTTTAGTCAGAAAGTAATAGCTAAATGAATAAGTGTGCATGTTAAACTGCAAATTCTGTACCTGTGTATGATGGTGAAGAGGTCCTCGGTGGTATGAGTTGTGGGTGTGTGGACAAATACATCATCGTCTGTTTCCTCTGTAATGTGTAGTTCGGTCTTGTCAATTGCAGAGTTGTGTTCTTCCAGTATTTCTGTTTCTGCATAAGTTTCTGTGGAGCAGCATATTTAAAAGAACAAAAATTAAACCACAAATTAACAAAAAAAAAATTGTTTACCTAAAAAATACCTTAAAAAAAGCATTTGTTTAAATTACCATCTTAACTGAAAATGTAATTAAATGTTTAACCTTTTACTGTCTCTGCTGGAGGCGTCTCTCTTTCCGTAATTTGATGAGAACCTGAATCTTTTGAAATATTCTCTTCAACTAGCACATCATTCTCCTGATTTTCAAAGGTCTCATAACTTTCAGAATTTTTAGGGTTTCCATGTAAAATTTGCTTTGAAGGATCATCTTGATCTTCATCTTTAAGCAAATCTCCCTCAATCTCAGATGCTGATGGACTTGTAGGTGACTGGGAGATGCTGTCGGAAAGTAGAGTTTGCCTCTCTGCCCCGCCATTGGTCTGGGTGCTTGGAGAGGGCAGAAGAAGGACATTGGGTTTTTTCGGCACAGGAGGAGGTACCTTGGGCTTTCTTTTGTCTAATTCTGCTAAACAGGATATTGTCATTCTACTTGGAAGGGTCTTACTTTTGTCCTCTCTCTCTGGGCTACTTGGGGATGGAAGATCTTCTTCAATGGGAATCCCATGCTCCAGGTCCAACTCGGGAAGAGGAAGTACATATCTGTGGAGTGCCTCTTGAGGGGCTATTGCAGATGTGCTGAGTGATGACTGAGCTGGTCTTTTAGGTTTGGGCTTTCTTACAACCATATAGATGTTACCTACAGGCATGGGTCGGTCCACAGGGGAAGATGGAGGAGATTCAGGTGCCAAAGGGGAGGATGAGGGAGATTTAAGCATCAAATTCATGGGTCGTTTAGGTAGAGGCGGCTTCATTGCAACTGGTGGCTTTGACTGTTTTGTGTTAGAAGGGGTGATAGGAGGGCTGAGATCTCGAATTTGCTCTTCCTCTATTATGTCAGAGGAGCCATCAGGACTGTCCTCAAGTTCTGAGCGGCTTACTGAACGAAGGCGGATGTTTCGCAAGTCTGTTGTGGTAACCACAGGCAGAGAAGACTGACTGGGGCTCAGTTTACCTGGTTTGTTGGCTGTAGATGTGTCAGAATGGCGTCGACTGGCTTTAGGCTTGGGTTTGACAGAGGACAAATCCAGTTGAGAGTTCGCAGGTAGTTCAAATGAAAGACGTGAGCGTGATTTATCCTTTGCAGAAGCTGGGAGGGAAGATTTACGCTCTGGAATTTTAGGGCGCATCTTGCAGCCAACTGGCGAAGGTCCAGAGATGAGGGTGTTTGATATAGTTGGGGTTGGAGTTTCAGACTGGCTTGAGTAGCCACTGGATGGAGACATGAGACATGGGGGCTTGAAGGGGGATACCTTGGTCTCAGCCTCAATTGAGAGCTGAGATGGAGATGTGGCTCTTGAGGTTGAGGGTGAATTCAGGGATTCTGAGCTGCCCCGCACCTTCATGCACTCAATCACTGTGGTACCTGTGGCTGTGCTTGAACCTGACAGTGAGCGGTAGGGGTCGTTGTTGGACTTCCACTCATTGAGCTGCCAATGAGGAGGAAACCCAAGCTCTGTTTCCCTGTCAGCAGGCTGAGAAATATCAGAAGATGTCTCCAAACTACTGTGGGCTTGGTCTGTGTCATCCTCAGGCTTGACAATTAGGAACTCAGGCTGGAATGAATCTTGAATATGGTGATCTCGAGGGATAAAGAGACTCTTGGGTCTGCCATCTCTGAAGTGCCCTTCACTGTGGTAAGAGCCCATTCCTCCAACCTCTGATAGGTTTTTCATCAGGGATACACTACGTACTGGAGGCGGTGGCTTTTTCTTAGATTTCTTTAGTGAGATACTACGTGAGCGTGTCCTTAGTCGACCATCTGGAAGAAAGTCTGAACCTGTGGTCACAGAAACATTATCGGTGCTCGTGCTATCCTCCGAGCTATTGCTCGGATACAGCAGGGCATAATTCTCACCCTCTGGAACGACAGGGACAGCCTCACCTGGAGAACATATATTATCTGCTGAGCAAAATGATCCAGAGTCTGTTGGTGTTGAAAGTGAACGTTCACGGAACCTGAATATATTGGATCTGGCTGATCTCTTCTCCTGCTCACTTTTGGTATTTCCCATGCCTGCAGTGGAAGCTGCCCCCTCGGTGTCATTCCGTTTCCCTATAGCAACCCCACTGCCCTGTGTGGACACTGTGTACACCCGGTGTCCACATGGTTCCGAGATGGAGGTGAAAGAACTGGAGTGTGACCCTGAGCTCATGGAGAGGCCTGAACTGGTCTGGGATGGACAGATTAGACCACCTCCTTCACCTCCGGGAGTTAACATTCCAGTTTTAGATATTGGCTGCTTGGAAGCAGAGTTCGTAACCAAAGCATAGTTGTAGGAGTCATTCCAGGAAGGAGAGAAAGTGGAACCTTTTGGGCCATTCCAGGAGGGGCTTGGGCACATCAGTGTGGCATGATCCATCATGCCTGATGAGGTCTTCGGGGATGGGGGGACACTGTACTCCAAGTCACTCTGTGTCTTCCGAAGGGGAATATGCTGTTGGCCTGTGTTTTCGGTGGTAGGCTCCAAAGATCTGGGTTGAGAGGATCCAGGGGAACAGGCACCTTGTATTAGATCAACAGCAAGAATTTTGCTGTCACCTAAAAACAAAATAGTTTAAAAAAAAGTTTAAAAAGAGGATTTAGTCCTTCATTCTTAGATAAGTAGAATTTTTGTAAAGATTCTGAAAGTTGTATTTCAATCAGAACATTGTTAACTAAAACAAATTGCAATTTGTGTGACAGTTTGTCAAAGCATCTATGTGGCTCTAACAAACATTAGATTTTAGATTTACAAATTACTCTAGATACAAGTCATTGGTCAGTGCCCATTGTCCTTTTCCTGTTTATTTCTTTTTGCACTCTGAAACCCTGTCAGTAACTTGCCTAACTTCCTGTTAGTCACCTTGGCAGTGCAGCGTGACATCAGGGCCTGCAACCACACTCCTCGGGCGGCGAATGGTTTTTGGGTTGACCGCTGAATCAGTTCTAAAGGGGGCCCGCAGTTCGCTGTGCCGTGCAGAGTGCTTATCAAAGCTCTGGCCTGAGGCAAGATATGAGATACCAGCTGTCAGGCTAACTGACAGTCTTCAGTCAGATAAATTTTGTTTTTATGAATTATTTTTATGACCTTAAAATGGTTGCATAAAAGCTACATTATTCTATACATGTTATGATTGGGCTGAAAAACATTAGCCATGACCGCCTAATCAGACCTGAGTATGCAATGACAAGCATTTTGGTAAATTTATGAAGGAAAAAGTATATTATGGATAAAAGCAATAGCCAACATGAGATAGATGGTTAGCTGGAGACTTGATCATGGTGCCTGATTGATCTGGAGAAATGAAATCAGACAATGGACACTGGATAATACATCAAAACAAGAGCTGGGTATTGACTAAGGACTACCCAATGGCAGATCTATGTAACTTTCTTTCCTTTCTGTGGGATAATACAATGCTGATGTGTTTTCAAGAACTGCATCGGACTGGGCGTTTAATCCCGGTGCAGGAGGGAGCGCTGTGATAAATGGTCCTCCATTCCACAGTGATGAAAGGAACTGAACATAATGTGCTAATTAAGCCCAGTTCTAACTATGTTCTTTACATGGATACCCCTATGTCTCTCAGAAAACAGCTCTCCGAAAAAAACCTAACGAAACCTCATTGGCTCTCAACGTGTGAACTGGCTTCATTCATGAAAATACCAACAAAAAGGAGGTGAAAAAAATCTTTCTTTCTCTGTCCCTGTTGCTCCCACCCCTCCGCTACAGTTCTCTCTCTCACTCACTTTCTGTCTGTCTCTCACTCTATGCAGCTTTTTCTGCACCTCCTAGCTAAGCAAAGGAGGGAGAGCTGCATGTTGCCATGGCAACAGCTACCTGTTCATTATCTTTAGCGGGTGAAGAACAGCACCACTTTGGGAATCAGACTCCAGGCTGCCTAAGCACAGCATTATCTGTGTTTATGGATCCAACCACCTCTCCACTGTGTCTAGGCCAGAGAGGGGAACAGGAAGGTAGTCAAGAGGGAGATTTAGAGAGATGGGTGTGGGACAGTTGAGACAGAGAAAGAGGGAAGGACCACTACAACAAGAGCTTTTAAAAAAATAGGGTGAAAGTTTGAGAAAGGAGCAAATGCTTTAACATTTTAAGTACATATAAAATGTGAATGCAAGCAATCTTATCTGATGTGTAAACTCTTAGGAAAGAGAGCATAAGAACTAAGAAATGGGGTTGTCTGTGATGATGTTGATGATATTATGATTTGCAAGACCAGAAACATCCAGAACAATTTCAAGTAACCTAGGGCTTTCTTAGTGGGGAGACACTATTGATCAGTCAACTTCTGAGTTTTTCCCAAATTGTACAGAACATCAGCTGTACACAATAAAAACTCTCACTCCATAATATTCACTCATTCCATTAAAAAGGCAAACTTTAATACAGCTAATAATTTGGGAAAATGTTGTAAAACCTTTTGCGATAAAGTTATGAACATAAACTACACATCAATGACACCTCCAAACAGGCCAGATTTGTTAGACTCTAAAAAGACTTTCAAAACATATACAGATATACTCAACATGACAGTATGCCAAGTCACCTTTACCTGTGATCTCAATGGGTACAAGGTGAGCGGGAGTATGTCGGCCCAGGTACCAGCGAGGTTTCTCTGCTACAGGTGGACTCAGTGAGGCATTCCAGCCTAGAAGGGACTTCTCTGAACCACAGGGGGTTGGGTCCTGTGCCCGAACCCCTAAAGTTGTAGTCTCATCCTCACACACCTGCTTATTTGCAGGCTAAAGAGAGAAAGAATTTGTATTTGTAATGAATTATATAATATTTCAAATGCTTAACCATTTCTGAATATGAGGTATCGTAGGTATTGTATGTAATATATAAATATATATATATATATATATATATGTTTAAGTATAATATACTTAAGTATAAAGTATAAATCTGCATGTATAGCAGAACTGGTAAATGTTAAATTGGGATCTGGTACTAGTGAATGATTATTTCATTTATATTAATAATTAATTTCCCTTATATTCAAACACTGAACTGTTTTTTTTCCTTTTTAGTAATTGATTTTGCAGGATGTTTGAACAACTGTTTGTTTACACACTCAAAATAACTGACACAGAGAAGCTTGTAGCTGTTTTCACTGAGGGGACAAACCACATCTGATTAGATTTGCAAACTTTCTACAAAACATTAATGCCTTACAGCAAACAAATAAGTTTGTTGGTGGCACACAAGTCAGAATCCAGTGAGATCAAAATGTTCAATAAAACCCAAAGTTACTACTTTTATTAGTGTAAGAGAAAGCATAAGAAAGCATACAAGTAGTTACCACAAAGACGAACTCCGTCTTCTTGTTGTTGAGTGAGGAAGGGGATCGGCTGAGAGTGGTTGACGTGTCCTCCGAGCTCTGAGAGGAAGGGTGTCTGAATGTCTGTCCTGTCACTCTGTTATCATACAACTGCTCCTCAAAATCTGAGTAGACACAGACACAACATGCTGGTTTTAAAGCACTAAGAGACGCTGAAATCAATTAATGAAATCTTTCTCCCTCTTTGTCAGAAATGTTCCCTAGAGCTTTTGTAAACAGAATGATTACCATTGCATTCATTCCAAGGACTCCCCTCACAAGACCCCACCCCATTCTTGTAGCCATTTTAATCCCCCAAAACATTCTCTTTAACCCCTCCCACTATATACTCAGAAACACACACACACACAAAACACTGTCCTTTACTTATCCAAGTCTCTGTCCTTTACTGATCAGCAACTGTGTGCTGGTTAGGCTACACTTGTGAGAACCAAGTTTTCAAAAATGTCTTCAAATGTCAAATAGGGCCTACTGGCTTGTGAGGACATTTAAGTTGTCTTCACTACTTTGGGGCTCATTAATCGTTTTGCTTTTAATCAAAAAATGTTAACATGATTCTGTGAGGGTTGAGGGGTAAGGTAAGAGAAAATGTTCCATTTGTGGACATGACATGGTTAGATCGAGATGGTAAATATCAACTTGGGTGTCCACCTTAGAGATAATCACCATATTTATAATGAAACCATCTTATTTAAAAATATCATATTAAATAATTAATTTATTGTTACTGATGTAACGCTATATTAAATTATGGGATCTCATTCAGTGCTTTCAGAATACTTTTTTAAATAATATTGTTAAATAATATTGTTTTCAAACCAATGTTATGATATATTTTCACTCAAAATTTGTTGCTCCGTCAATGTTCAATAAAATGTTTTTTTCTTTTCTTTTTTTTCTGCAATCATAAACTATGGTAGCCATTCTTCTTAAGGTGTGCCTTTAGCCCTGTTATACTCTATAAATTGTTAATGTGAACATTCAGTCTATCAAAAAAAAAAAACATTCAGTCTATCAATAATAGTCCTCAATAATATGGTCTGTGTGTGATGGTGTTTTGGGGGGGTTGCTCCCTCTTTTTCCGAAGTGGGATGCCGCACTCTTAGACTTGGGGTTGCCTAGCAATGTCGGGCTGTCTAAAACAATGGCATACCTCCGGAGTCAACAATAGCCCCAAGCCTCAAGTTTAGCCTCGTTGAGTAGAGTCCTCTTCACATGCTGGGACAGAGCTGAACAGAGCACACACAGCTGAAATCCTAAACCTCCACTAAAATAAGAGTGAGACTGCAGCAAAACTACTGCCTACAGCTGTGCACTGCCACATGCACAACTTTTGAATATGTGTTGGCATTTTATTCATCATGTCGAATGGAGACAGTTCTGTTCCAGGAATGATACTTGACCAGATGGCTTTCAAATAGCCACACTAATGAAATACACAGAAAGACAATCCTGCAGTTAGCCTTAGACCTCAAGTTACTCAAGGAGACACTTGCCCTGAATGCACTGCAAAGACTAATGGACCAAACTATGTAATCTGATGTGTAAAATCCCATGGAAAGCAAAGTGAAATATAAAAAGATGGTTGTGTTTTGGAATGTGTTATGACTATTAGTTTCCTGCAGTTTTAACAAGACCAACTTTTGCAAACACAGGCTAATATGCAAAGTATTCAACACACAAACCACACACCAAAAAACTATCCTCACTTTTCCAAACGCTCTGCTATATAAAAGTAATAACCTTCCCACTGTATATACACTACCATTCAAGTTTGGGGTCAATACAATTTTTTTTTTTTAAAGAATACTTTTAATCAGCAAGGATGCATTACATTAATCAAATTGACAGTAAAGACTTTTACATTGTTACAAAAACAATATTTCAAATAATTACTGTTCTTTTTAACTTTTTATTCATCAAAGAATCCTAAAAAACTATCATGGTTTCCAAAAAATATAACTGTTTTCAACATTAATAATAATAAGAAATGTTTCTTGAGCATTAAATCAGCATATTAGAATGATTTCTGAAGGATCATGTGACACTCTAGACAGGAGTAATGATGCTGAAAATTCAGCTTTGCATCACAGGAGTAAATTGCATTTTAAATTGTAAGAATATTTCACAATATTACTGTTTTTACTCCTACTATCCCCTAACTTTTGAATGGTATTGAGATTTTAAATAGTTGATCAAAGTTGATCATGTTAATATAAATATTTGCACAATGTTAGAAATGCAATGGATGCAGCTACGCATTCATGGAAAGTCATACTAAAGTAAGTTCCAACCAAGAGCGAAGAAAGTAAACTAGACCAAAACTCACCAAAACAGTGGTTGGATCACACAAGCCTCTGTGAAAGGGTAGGCTTCAAAGGCCTATATCAAAACTTCAAAGATGATGGAGAGGGTACCAGAAGCAACAGTGAGAATGAGTGAGTGTGTGTGTATATGTGTGTGAAAAGCTATTTCAAACACACCCTCCCCTACCCTGACCTGATCTTGGGCCAGTCAGTAAAACTAATGGGACTCAAAAATCTCCATTCTTATCAGCCAATCAAATGGCTTCCCTAGACAAGATGCCAACCACTCAAGCGTGTATGAGTGGCCATGAATGACCTCAAAGCATCGCTTAACAAGATGCTCACTGAAAACCAACCATTTATTAAATATGGGTCACTCCTTGTCTTGTGTATGCAGTAGAGGAATGGAAGAGGTCAAGAGCAACAATGCCCCTTTTCTTGTCAATTTGGGCAGTTTGTGTCTGGTCTATTTTCCATTTGGTCTTTGTTTCTCATTCATAACTGAACACAAATCATTTATAACCATGGGGGAGGGGGTATATTTACAATATTTCTGATTTGCTTAAGCACGATAGTTTGCAAACATAATATGAGTATGACAGCGAAAAATAAGGACAGGACACAGTGTTTTCCCATCAAATATTGTGATGATAGCCATAATATTTTTCTATTATGAAGGGGGAAAAAAAGAATCATAATATGATATAATCATTTTTAGGAAATTATAAATAGATGAACATGCAACAAAAAGATCAAAGCAACCAACTATTCCAATACACAAATGTATCATTGGCACATATTCATAGTCAACAAGATTAGCTGGCAGTTAGCCTTTAGATAAAACATGACTTTCTTTTGCAACTAATTGAGCTTTCCAAAACAAGTCCTATGTTTACAACATTTTGTGCAAATTTTCTCAAAGCTGCAAGGAATAAATATCTAGGCAGATATTCTGTCAGGCCGTAAACACTATAGACACTGAGGGGAACACGTCTCCCTCAATATTCAGATTAATAGTCAATGAATGGGTTTCTTAGTCAAACGACAGATTCTTAAACTTTTCTTGCTCCACCCAGTCTTGATATTTGGCTACATCCTTGAATGGCAGGCAGGTATATGCAATGGCAAATTGCTGTTTATGCACATAGCACAGTGCCACACATTCGTAAACACTGACCACCCACTCACTGTTGTTTAAGCAACAGCTGCCCAGTCGATCTGATGGGAGCTTAAACCAGAATAGCATCTCATATCTCACAGATATATATTAATAGCTGACATCAAGCAAGAAAGAGATAAAAGAGGGAAATTCAACCATGTACAGTCACACACGCAGAGCGGCAGGAGTCACGAGCATTGATATATTCATTCAGCGAAGGAAAAAAGCAAAAAGAGAAAAGGGAGACTGTGTGCATTCTCTACAAATGGAAATTAATCTAATGGATCATAAAGAAGAACAAAGTATGAGTCAGAAATAGAGGGGGAATGACGGGAGACGAGGGGAGGGAATACATGAGGATGCTCAGAGGAGGAGAAAAACAAATAGTGCCTCTCTTACACGCACTGGGAAACACAGAATGGGAATGGACGTGGAGGATATTCGCAGACGGCACGCATGCAAGGTAAAGCAAAACACACACCCACAAAAACAAAACGAAAACACATGATAGGCAGTTCCAGGCAGGCAGAGACGATTAGGCTACACAACCTCTCGTGGCACCGAAACAAACAGACGAAGCGCCTGCAGCTGACTCTCCTACCTTGAAGCAGACTCTGTAGGTTCAGCTGAGCCTCCTGGTGCAGTTCCTGCACACACTCCGGCCTACTCCACGAGCCGAACACATTCACATGCTGTTGCCATGACGATTGGAAGTGGGCCGTTCGTTTGCTCTCCGAGTCCAAGTTGGTGGCGGCTGGCAGAGAGAGAGACAGAGGGAGGGGAGAAGAACAAGAGATACAGATAGAGGAAGTAAGTGAGAGCAAGAGAAAAGGAGAGAGAGAGAGAGAGATGCGGAAAGGAGGGAGAGGAGGAAAAAGATACATAAATAAAAACTGATACGATTTGCATATCTTTTTATATATTTGCATACTACGGTAGCAGAAAGGTGGAGACATCCTACCAAGCAACCGTACATTAGATCTGCAATCAAAAGGCTGCAATCTCATAATCATTACAATTAATTCATTACAACCCTAATATGTTTTTCCGTTGGCAAATTATACTGGACACCCAAGAGAAAGAACATGCTGGCATGCGTTGATAAAACGAACAATGTTTTTACTCTTTTGGTTTATGGTAGTGCTGCAACATCTGTAAAGATCTGCCCAGATAGTGAAAGATAAAAGATCGTTCACACCAAGAGCAATAAACATAATGATAACAATAAATTATTAATAATTGTTCTAATTCTATGAGAATAGGGAAGTCCACACCAAGGATGTCACTGGAATCACTTTTGGAATCAACGATTAAAGCATTGTCAGTCAATCAGAATCCACTGACTTTAAAGAACTCAGGCATTTAATAACAAACGGAACATTATCATCTTTTGTTGTGGATGCTAATGTAGTTAGCGTTAGTTATCTGACCAGATTTAGTTCTGACAGCTCAGAAAAATGTGTTTACATATTACATATAGACTGTTGAAATATCTATTCAACTTCAGTCATGAAACTCTAGAGGGCGCAAGGTGATAGGTCCTTTACATGCAATCTTCAAGCAATCGCTGGGACAATACATCGATTCTCAAAGTGATACAATTATTCTGGATCGATTGTGATATTTTCTCCCTCAAAACAATTCTGAGCTTAGTTTTAACAGCAGATGGCACTCTAGGCTAGTTTTTAACCTCACACTCAAATGCTCACGAAGAAGAGTGCTGGACAGCGATCGTTCGAACACGGGTATTTTCAAAACCGTAGCTTTTTCTATGCGGTTTGGCACACGCAAACGCAGTATCCGGTCACTGAAACTGAACTTTTTTTGAAAACTCCTCCTATCTCCTTTGTTTATGTGAGGCGAGTCTGTGCAATGAAGGATATAGCCAAAATATTGCTGCTAATAACTGTGCTAACAGGGCTTATAACAACATGTATACAGATACATGCACAGTTCTGTGCGGAACAGAGGTGTCAGAATGCCATACTACGCAGGTCACTGCTTCAATGTTTCTTTTTACTTTGAAAACGTCTCATCGTATTGTTTTGGCTTATGGAATTAATAATAATAGTAAAAAAACACCTGCCTAGAACTGCTATGGCATTTATGTATGTATATTTATGCAGCAGCAGCATATCTTACAAATTCACAGATTCAAATTCGCAGCGTGTCTGTGCATCTATTAGCAGTAGCAGCAGCATCCTACATAGCAGATGTAGTCTGCAAAGACCCAATACATTAACATTTGTCATATTTAATAACATGCTAAAACTATTCCGAGAGTTGTCATTATTTGAACTATGAAACTTGTTTTGTTAAATAGAAAAGAATCAGAATATGAGATTACATTGTGACTGATAATCTACATAATAGCCGGAGAACAAATTATTCTCCTATTTTGACAAAAACGTCACACAGTGAGGTTTTAATGCAATGATAAGGGCAAAATGATTCTTACATTCTACTTTTATAATCCTGCATAACAACAACACATCTTTATTTAAAGCTTACTGCCAGAGAGCAGAGAGACAGAAAAAGACACTGATGAAAAAGGACACTTAACTATCTCCCGAGAGGTTAAATGAGCACACTTAATTACAACTTCAGCACTGGTTCTCAGAGAGGAAATTAATATGCTATTTCTTCCTCTTACGTAACGCTGACTGATCTTCAAAGCATAAAGATTGATGGAATTCAAAGCAAAGTCAACATGTTGAGCATCAGGACAAACAGAAGGGGCTATATACTAAAAAAATTGTGTATAAACGTCAAAATTAATTACAAAGAAAAAGCAAGAAAAACATTCAATTAAACATGAAAATTTTGTACAAAGATTGAAATGGTATTTTGTAGGAATGAGAAAATGAGCAAGGTGAATAAGTGAAAGACTTGTTAGCCTGGGCTGATGTTCATGGTAAGTTTTCTGTCTGGATCAGACACAATACTTTTAAGATAAAAACCTAGGCTCAGTATACCTTATTTCAAACAACCTACATGTAGCCTACATTTGATTTTGGGCTATCAGTAAAATACAATCAATCCACAGAAAAAAAAAAAATAAGGGAAAAACTCACTCCTAATTACTTCTGTAATTAGGATTAAGGAAACGGTTTCATGATTATTGTATTTTAACTACTGACTATTGTAAAAATCTTTCCATATTTCCATTTCCTGCTGCACCATCTGATCTGTACTCAGTCACATGCATACATGCTATGCTTAATTAGCCCCATGTTCTCACCTTCATTAGTGGCTGATTAACTTGCATGAGCTGAATCTTTGAACTACAGGACATTAAACATGGCATGACGTCTCTGCAGAAAGACCCTTACATGACGACTCTAATGACAGAAGCTATTTGAGAAACTACTTGGCTTTTTCACATGCAGAAATAGCATGTCATGCAGACCATAACAAACATGATGTGCTGATTTAAAGCATATTTTTTTGTATATTTTGGTTATAGGCCTGCCTCCAGAAACTCTACATAATGTTTGTTTGCTCTTCTAAGTGGCATATCCAGTTAAAAGAAGACAACGGCCAAGATAAACATAGTGAAACGACCAAGCTGCTGCTGTTACCCACTTTAACATTTATAGGCATTTTGTCTCAATTCTTCTCATTGTCATTGTGCATGAATCCGGAGGATATTTGTCAGGCTTGACTGCTGGTACAACATCACATAAACAGCACAAAGTGCTGAAAGTTGAGAAGAATTTGTAACTAAAGCCTTATAGCCCAGAGGAGAAAAAATCCTCAGTAATTTTACATATATTATACCTTTGCCTAGGGTTTCAGAAGAGATCTCAACAATGTCTCAAACTGTGCTCAGAACTGCCAAGATTTTGCTGCAGACAAAAACCAAATATTTCAGTATGAAGTCAATATATTTGATCAAATTCTTTAGCTCTATCATTTTTTTATTAGCTATATGTCTACAATTGTCAATGTTTATATTTCTCCTAAGGTATTTTATAAAATTAATATTTCAATAAGACATAAATCTCTTGATGGATATATTAAACATTTATATAATTAAAGGGATAGCTCACCCAAAAATCTAAATTCTGTCATCAGTACCATATTTTACATATATTTTTTTAGCATTACTTGATATTGCAGCCTATTCATCATCAACAACTAAATCATCATCAACTAAAATGCAGGTCAACCAAACAGTAAAAAAAAGTTCAACTGCTCAATTTAAATTGTGTGTTGTAGGGTTGCACGGTGTACCGGTACTACGGTAGTATCACGATACCAAAGCTTCAAAATACTGGCGATGCCATTGTATTTTTTAAACGGTAGTATCGTCAGTACCGTAAGGAATGTTGTATGTGAGGCAGGTACACTTCAACTGAACATACGTGCCTGCAAAAACATTACAAGAGACTGCCGTTGACTGTCTGCTGTGCCCTGTGTAGTAAATGCTCTGTAGAATTAGCGCCTTATTGTTTCCTGATGTTTCAGTTAATTTTGCAATGAGATAAAGTTGCGCTTGCACGTTGTTGTTCGCAGTGCATTTTATCTGGAGAAAGGGTCTGAAATTCACTTAATTAACCCTCTGGAGTCTGAGGCTGATTTGGGGCCTGGAGAAGTTTTGACATGCCCTGACATTTGTGCTTTTTTCAGTTGTTCATGAACATATTAATGACAAAAGTGTCATTACACTGTATTCAGCACAAACTAGGCTACCATAATATGTGAGGAACATGTGTGTACATGTTTGTGTTTTTGAAGGAATACGTTTATGCGTGGTTACTGAAAAAACAAAAAACTTAGTCACTGATATAAGGCCAATAAAAGTATATTAAATCTGTGTTCACAAGACTTTTGGGTATTGAAGGTTGTAGACTAGAGTTTTTGCTTCAAAATTATGTAAAAATTATGCTGACTACTCTTTCATTTATAACAATATACTGATTTAGTTTTTGTAAGACACTTTTTGCCAAGAAACACGGTATGCGAGGAGGCGTGAATCTCCATGAATATGGTATTCTCACCGTGAAGACAAAAGAATTGAATAGTAATACTGAAAAGACTTGCATATTATGAGCATTTCAGTCAGGTAGGCTGTGAAAAAAAACTTTGTATGTCTCAAGCTCATCATGTATAGAAACATACAGAAAAATTTTATTACAATATAAAATAAGGTTTTATATTATACTTTAAAATATAATGTATTTCTGTGATGCAAAGAGTCTGAATAAGGCTTTTAGTTTAAAAGCATGCACATTTGGAGAAATATAGGATTCTCATATGTTTATGTCAATTTTCTATACAGAGGAGTTATTTTTTATTTAATATTCATTGTTATCTCTATGAGCGCTGGTGTTTGCATCATACTGCAGCCGGAGGGCGCTCTGTGCATTTTAGTCCACAAATTCACTAAGAAGAAGACGATATTCCATGAATGGTGTTTACCAATTCATACTACAGCCGGAGGGCGCTAAAGAAACAAAAACTCACTTAAAACTTATCAATAGAAGAAAACAAACAGGAATTTACTGAATGCTTCCAGAGATGCTAACCATGCTTTTTCATCCAGTAAAAATTTTCAAGGCAATAAATACACGATTGAGATGATGAATGCATGTGTTGTCTCTGAATTTGCCTGTGAATAGCGCTGGCTCCGTGGGTGTGGCCGCATTAGTGGGTAATGAGCTGAATCACGGACTTCTGACATGGCTCTCTTTTCATACAGATTACATAAACAGAGAATATTTGTTTTCGATTTGACTTGCACGATTTAAAACCTGACATTTCAACGTTTTGTTAGACATAAGTATGAATTTTTTGTGATTAGTATTCACTAAGTTACAGTTCATTTTCTGAGAACTATCAGATTGGACTTCGTTCAGAGGGAGATGAGAGATCACGCATCATGTTAGTTTTCTTTATTTTACAAAAAGCACAACATTTTGTTTTTACTCTGAGTGTATACAAATAAAAGGAGATATTCTATAGTTTCAAGATGTATTACTTATGTTTCTATGACAAAAAATGACAGAGTATTTTAAGTCTGTTTTGCTGCAATGTGAAAAAAAACCTGCAAAACGCGCCGGCGCGTTTTTAGACCTCAGAGTGTTAACATCATAAAATCTTTATATACGAATGAATTCTCAGTTTTTCCGTTGCTCATTTGACCACTTCTGGAAAAGATTAAATAGTTTGTTTCTAGAAACATCTTTGCGAACACGATTCAGACAAATGCAATTCCATTCATCAATAAGCTATAGCGGCTTTGCACTCGGTTCTTATCAATCATATCAATCGTGATTTTATAATTATAAATGTATTATATGTTTTAATATACATACTGCTCTCCAGTCAGGGTTAGATATTTCAAGATAGGCTGGCAAAAATGCTCCTGATAGTTCGTGAAACGAGCAAGAGCGCTGTTTTTGTTTCGTTTCTAAATGAATCTGTTTATGAACAAATTGGGTGAGTCGCTGACTCACTAATCCATTCATTAAGACAGTCATTTGCTTCGTTCCTGAATGAATCAGCCGTTTTGAACGAATCGGTTGAATGATTCATTGACTTAATCATTACCACTTGCTGCCACCTACTGGCTACTTTAGTCTCCCATCTAAAAGTAGGCCTAATCTATCATTTTTTTACCATCTAAAAGTAGGTATATTCTATCATTTTTTTTCCGCCAACATTTTTATTTCTATATTCAGATTTTTATATTTGAAACATTAATATCATAACATTATTTATGCAATTGTAATTTAAGTGTAAATGCATAAATGCTACATCGTAATGTCAGTTCATACAGCTTCTGTGCAGATGAATTTGAATTTGAAGATGAATTTTGTTTACAATGATTCATTTGATTGATAATAAAAGCCTGTTATTCATTCTCATTAATGAAGTATTCAGAGAAAAATCTGGTCTGTTTTCATGTTTTTATGAAAGTTTGGTTCATTTTGTATACTGCATGGTATCACGATACTACTTGGTATCGTGATACTTCAGCTGGTATAGTATCGTAAGATATTTTTATGGTATCGTGACAACCTTAGTGTGTTGTATGGTCACCGCTTATTGCAATGGTACACTAAACACGTTTGTACATGTAAAGTTTGCTGTTTTGCATGGATATTGAACAGCAAACAGCAATTAAAATCAACTCTGCTCAGATTACATATGGTCCCTCTCTATATAGTGTTAAAGTAACACTGAAGCAGAGTCAAAGTTAATGAGATAATTAAGTGATTAAGTTATGATTGAGCATTAGTGATGAACACCTGCTGTTAACAAGTATAATCACTGAAGAGAAACACAACAAAGGACTTCCAGCCACAGCCTTAGATAAAATCAACTGAAGATAAAAGACATTAAATCTCTCAAGATCTGATTAAACAACTCCACAAAGAGCATATTATCTCATTAACTTTAACTCTGCTTCAGTGTTATTTTAACTCTATGTAGAGAGGGACCATATGTTCTCTGAGCAGAGTTGATTTAACTCTGGGGATTTTGCTGTGTGGGACACAAGTAAAACTTTGTTTACACAATTAGAATATGAAATATGAAATAACACTGCATATTATCTTCACTGTATAAATTAAGTAAAGATTAATCATTATTGAAGTTACAAAAGCTATTCAGTTATTTGTTGTTTGATTAACATTAAAAACACAGACAGCAGGAATATTAGGCTTCTTTCCCTTTAAGACATAATGCACAATCCAGTATATACTACACATGCATTGTATTTCTTGACTGTTACGTTCCCTTAAGACATAACCGACTATGTTTGCTAGGATACTTGCCAAAATTGGCATGTTGACATCACATTTGTGTGAATTTTTCTGTTCAAGCGCAAGACTTGAAAGAGAACTCGGAATTAGAAAACTTCGGATGAGCGCGCACACAAATCTTCTCACAGCTCGGCAAGTTCTCTTTTGCATCTTGCTCATGAATGTTTAAATTAGCAAGGCTTAAATGAGTTTAGTTTAGACACAGCATCGTGTGCAGTTCATGTCTCACCTGCACTCGCACGCTATCAACACCTGAGTGACGACGGCGTAAATGACTGCACTCGCAGTGAACCAGGTTTACAAAGAGTGACTGTTTTGTCCACGCTTTTTGATAATCGCTGTTGTAACGTATTGGGAATGCGTATTCATCGACTGAAATATACATTAGCTGAACTCTGTCTGTCTGTTTTAGACGTTGCTATTTTCAACAAACCATATTATAGATGCGTTGACAGATTTGATTTGTGTGTGCCGAAAATGTTCATATCAGTGGCATATATGCGGCATATACGCTGATGCAGATATCTGCGACAGGCTCATATCACCCCATAAAATCCGCAGAACGATAAATCTCTCTAGTTTGTACATGTTTAGTTTTATTTAATAATAACACGTGACTTATTCACCGATACTACTCACCCTCGTGTTGTTCCAAACCCATAAATCTTTCATTCATCGTCAAACCCAAATTAAATTATTTTTAATAAAATCCATATGAATTGAGCAGTTTAATCCAGATTTAATTTAGGCTCATATTCGTATTTAAACTAATCAATGCGCATAGCATGCCAGCAATGGTAAACAGAAGCTCAACCATGCTTGCTCGATGTGTTTGAGCTTACATTTACCATATTGATAAATGATCATGACAGTGATGAAATCTTAGATGAAATCAGTGATGAAGGGAACATTATTGACTTGGTAATCAGCCAATCAGCTCTCACTTGTCTTCCCTCACATCCACGGCACACTATAGGAGCTTGAAGAGAATGTGTTGCTATTGGACAGTGTTACTTTTATACACTATTTCATCTCATATTTCATAATATGCGCTCAGTTTTATTGTTGATTCAATTATTTTCTCATCCCAGTTATTTTGAGGAATCACTGCCTCCCTTCTCAAACACCCCTTGGTTATATGTACATAAACTAATAAATAGTGCATAAAATTGAGATCAACTTCCATTAAATATTCTCTACTTAGCCAATGCTGGGAGCTTTAATGAGTGATTACCTTTTTATTCAGATGTTCTCATAATTTTATCCCGAGCTCGACTGGGCGCTTTACTTCACACGTGGGGGTTGAAGTGCCGTGTTTAGAAACGTGATGATAGATGCTTGCACAGATCCAATATGAGTATAGAATACACTTGTAAAATGATGTCCCTCACCAACCCGTATCGGCTCGCACAATTTTCTCACATACACGCAGGATCAAATTGTGTTTTTGCTCTGTGATCGTACAGAGTGCTGCCAAAAGCAATTACTCTCACAGGATAATTGTAGTGGCATGAATCCCAATCCAAACTCTTTCTGCCCTTCACCCAATCTTTCCCTCTTTCCTTTCACTGATGTGTGAGATTGAAGCCTTTCCACACCGTCAAGCAGGACTAGGGCCCTTGATGGGTTTTTTACTGGGTGCACATAGAGAATGTACATAGCAGCACCGAACGTGAGGCGATAGTGATCTAAAGATGTCTGATGGAGTTAAGAGAAGGTTCATGACGACATCACCACCACACCTAGTCAAGCACCAATAAAAATCTGCGAAACACTGCAGTGAATGAAGGTGATTTACACCAGCAGATGGTGTGTACGAGACAAAAACAATTTCAGTTCTCACGGTGATCACATAAAACAGCCGCTCACTTAATTAAATCGATCAGCTAATGATGAAAACACTAACATCCAGTCTCAGCTGCCACATCTGCACAGAAAGAGGTTTGAGGCTTGGAAGCGATGCAAGTGTGAAATCAACACAAAAGTGTAAGCCAAAATGTGCACAGTACATGGACACAGCTCATATTTATGGAAATGTGTCTCTCTGTTGTCTTTCTCTCCATGGTAACTGTATGTACAGTGTGAAAGATGGGCAGGAGATATCAAAGGGCCTGGCCCGACCAGTCATTTTTTTTCCATCAAGCCCAGCAAAGCTACACTTGACAGTGTATACCAGGGATGAAAGCATTGAAGACACTTTCAAAATGAATTTAAGCCACTTCATTCTCAGTCAAAGTAAGGAAATTATGTACAAGAGTTCACACAACTGAAGACACACAAACAAATCATGATTTGCAACTTGTTATTGCTAGAAGGAGGAATATTTATACTTTATAGAGAGAGACATTCTTATACTAGAGTGTTTTATTGGACAAAAATGTAAAAGTCATCAATTTTTCTGTCTGTGTTCCCAGAGGGGAAATAACGCCATACCATTCACACAGAACATGTTTACACACACACACACACACACACACACACACACGTTCGTTTTTGTGAATTGTGGGGACATTCCATAGGCGTAATGGTTTTTATACTGTACAAACCGTATTTTCTATCCCCCTACACTACCCCTAACCATCACAGGAAGCTGTGCACACTTTTACTTTCTCACAAAAACTCATTCTGTATGATTTATAAGCCTTTTGAAAAATGGGGACATGGGGTAATGTCCTCATAAGTCACCTCTTTTTGTAATACCTATGTCATACCCATACACATCTGTGTCCTGATATGTCACAAAAACGTGCACACACACACACACTAACAGATCGGCACACAGTACACTCACACACACATACACACGCATCCGCGCACACACGCGCAAAAGAACAACTAAGTTTCAGCATGTAAGACGTGTATGGTGTACAAGGACTTACAGGAGTCGAAATTATAAATCCTCGATCACTTTTAGTCAGCTTTGACAAAACTTTCCTCAGCTAGCGCGTCTTTTTGAAGTGACTAGTGACTAGCCATGTCACCTGACCTTAATACTGTGTGCTGATTCGCTAAAACGGACTTATCGGTTTCTGTACACAAACAACAAGGGCGCTTGTCGGCTTCTGCTGTAAAACGTGAACTTGCGATGGCTGACAGTGGACTATACCGGCTTTTCTGACAAAATGGATTTAGGGTACAGAACGTGCTATATATGGAGAATAATGCTCAGCACTTAGTTCATTTTTTTTTTTTTAAATGGCGTTTATCGGTTTTTGCAAATGAACTTCATCTGCTAAATTCACTATTAAGTGAAATTTATAAACTTGTGTCATGCTTTGGTTGCGGCAGGGTGAAATAAAAGTGCAGGATTCAATCAAAGCACTCCTTTCTTTATTTACAACTCAAATGAAACAAAATAATCTGTATTTTACTCTATAAATACTAAAACAGAACAACCAAATATACAGTACATCGACGAGAACAGACAAAGACTGAACTAAAACCAAGGCTAGAAATACATAAAATAGGTGTGAATTAATAAGATAACTGATAACTAATTCAAAACAAACAGACAGACAAAACCAAAAGTAGAACACAAAGCAAACAGACTATAATCCAGATAGATAGACAGATAGACTCTAGTCATTACACGCACACAACAGAGGCATAATTTCTCTCATGACCACAAGCTCCTCTTTCCCAGTGGTGAGCAGCCCACGAGTTAGTACACACAGATTCCATGACACCTCCTCCATTCCACATGTTTTCCACAGAAACATGGCACTAAGTGCTGGTGAGGCTGTGATGTGTTTGCATATGCTGCAGTGTTGGTCCCAGCAGTGCTGACTGTAGTGACTGCCGCTTCCTCAAGGCCCGCTCTGCACTGCTTCACCCCTCCCCGTCTGCTTCCTCTGGTGCCAGTGAGCGTGTGTGAATGACAAGTGCTAAAAGACAGACTATTAGTGAAAGTGTGTCTATGTGTCAGTATGTCTGATAAACAAACACGCACATGCTCGCACACTTCCCAAAGAGGAAGTGTGCGGAGGATAGGAAATGTGACCACTGGCCTTCTGGAGTTAATCCTTCCCTGGTCCTCCTCTCATCCTCTCCAATACTCTTCCCCTCATATACCCTTCGGCCTTATCCATCTACTCACGAACACAAAGATTTCATAAGTACAAACTGTCTTGCAGATGAGTCCCAAATGTAGTTACATTATTCATAAGAGTGAAGATTAGACTGCATTACAAAACACTTTGACAAGAGGCTACAGCGCAAATTGCAGAAGTCGTTTTTCTGTTTATTGACAGGATAAAATGCAGTGATTCATTTTTATTAGGCCTGACCTTTATTCAAAATGACACATTAAAGCGTCAGTGTCCTTTGTGCACAATTATCAACAAAGAAACAGAATATGATGATTGTTTCAAAATAATTTTCAAATATAATATGATGAATGTTGATAGTCAATCAGAATCCACCCAACTTTAAAGAGCTCAAGCATTTAAAGTGGCAGATGACATAACTGCAGCAAATTGTCATCTATTGGTGTGGCCACTAAAATAGTTATCGTTGTAGTTACCATTCTTGGTGTGAACAGGCCTTTATTGCATATACCTATACCTTTATTTCTGCATATAAAAAGTGCACTCTGGAAAATTTAGGTGGGTAAAAATTAACAAAATCTCAAAAGTTCTATTTTATATTAAAGGGTTAGTTCACCCAAAAATTTAAATAATGTCATTTATTACTCACCCTCATGCCGTTCCACACCCGTAAGTCCTTCGACCTTCGACAGTGGTTCAATAATAATATTATAAAGCGACGAGAATATTTTTTATATAGTGATGGCCGATTTCAAAACACTGCTTCATGAAGCTTCGGAGCATTATGAATCTTTTGTGTCGAATCATGATTCGGATCGTGTGTCAAACCGCCAAACTGCTGAAATCACGTGACTTTGGCGCTCCAAACCGCTGATTCAACACAAAAGATTCATAACGCTCTGAAGCTTCATGAAGCAGTGTTTTGAAATCAGCCATCACTATAAGTTTTTTTTAATTATTATTTTGTTTTTTTTTGGCGCACCAAAAATATTCTCATCGCTTTATAAATATTAAGATAGAACCACTGTACTCACATGAACTGATTTAAATATGTTTTTAGTACATTAATGGATCTTGAGAGAGGAAATGTCATTGCTCCCTATGCAGGCCTCACTAAGCCATCGGATTTCAACAAAAATATCTTAATTTGCGTTCCGAAGATTGACGAAGGTCTTACGGGTGTGGAACGGCATGAGCGTGAGTAATAAATTACATTATTTTCATTTTTGGGTGAACTAACCCTTTAAGTGTTCAAAATGGTCCGACTCACTGCGATAAGCCTTCAATAATGACTGCAATAAGCCTACAATAATGGTTTTGGATCGGTTGGATTTCGTGAAAAAATTCAAGTTAACATAATTCATCTTTACGTGTTTATAATCATGTTCATAAACGAAAAAGAACATCCAGCTACTTTGGCAGCAGATATGCTAATTGCCCACACAACATATTTTCCACATGTCTTGTAGGACTTTATCATTGCTATCAATGATCATCAAATGTATCAAAATCAAAAGTAACTTGCAATTTTATGTTTCAACCACAGATGGCAATAGAGAGGTCAAAGTTCCAAAGTGCACCTTTAAGCTTCCTGGAATAAAAGTATTTTGTAACACTTTATATTATGTGTCTTAAACTACTATGTACTTACATATAAATAAATAAATAAATAAATGAATAAGTGTTAGGTACAGTATACTTATTTTTTTCACATTGCAATTGGTTCATATTAGGGTTTGTTAAGGTGTAAGGGAATGGTCAACAGTGTAATTATAGACGTGACTTTAGAAATTAATTAAAGTTAATTAAATTAAAGTATTTTTTAAATATAAGTACAATGTAAACACATGTATGTACACAATAAGTGTACTGTATCAAATTTAAATGTAAGTACATAACAGTTAAAGACACTTCATATTAAATATTTTATAATCAAAATAAAAAAATTACACCCTTCATCCTCAAATCAGATCTGGTAGCCACACATCCCTTAAAGCACTGGAATAAAACACAAATAAATAGTACTTCAGTAAACACTGAAAGCGTGGTTGGCAAATAAACTGTCCCATATGATTTCCATGCAGTGTTTGGTGCAAATGTCTTCACCTTGTAAATAATCTAAGTAGCAGAATCAGATCACACATGCACAGAAAGTGGGATAGTGTGTTTCTCACAGGTCCTCTTCTCAGGGAAAAACATGTTAAACCGAGATGAGAAAATCTCTTTAAGGAAACGGCTGTGTCACTAAAAGTAAAAAGAGTTTAAAGAACAGACAGTACAAGCTCTGACAGCCTGTGTAAAGGAAGTGGGATATCATCTAAGAAAGCAGATAGCAGGATGAAGCAGATATACGTACATATACAAGCTGACACAATGTTTTAAAATCCCCACAGAAAATCCACCGGTCTGAAGCAGAGAGTTAGTGTCCGAGCATGAGTGGGCTAGAAATGACTCAATCAAAAAGGAAGGGCAGGAGCCATTTTTCACCGAAAAACAGAATAAGATCATGCTACAAATGCTGTGAACTTTTGTCCAATTTTTGCTTTTGGTGATGGCTGATGGGATTAATGTTGTACAGTCATACTGTGTTGTGAGAGCCAAAGCCTGATCTGCTGCTTATAGCAGTTTGCACCATTATAACTCTAATTTGGAGAAGCTTTATAAATGACATCCAAACAGAGAATGAATCACACTGGCTACAAGCAGATCTGCTAAGAAAACTATGGTTCATTCTAGTGCAACCACTGCTCATTGTGAACAACATACTTTAATGTGTTAAAAAAGAAATGTGAAAGCATGTGAAATCAGTAGTTTGCATTACATGAAAAACATGTAGAATTTCATGCCGGCTTTTATAAGGGAATCAGTCAGGGTTGAAGGCTAGGAGTCTAATTGACGTTTTGATTGTTTTGATTGGCAAAGGTGAGCCCTATTTTCCGTCCCTTGCTGTGTTGACACAAAAATCTAGAACAATCTCACAGGAAAGCATTATTATGATGTCATTTGATGACCTGGTTTATTTTGGCCCTGGGTCCTGAAGTATCCACTCGACCTGACTTCAAACTGGGCAGCAAATCCCAGGCTTCTTTGAGCTTTCACAGGCACCACATTTAATCACATTCCTATTTACAGTAGGATCTTAACATGCTGCACTCAAAACCACACGTTATACCTGTGTGAATAAGCATTCAGAGAGTGTGTGTGTGTATGAAAAAAATTGTACCTTTAGGGGTGCGACAGCTTGTCACTGGAGCAGTACCCTTAAAGGAACTTGTACCTTATCTACCCTAAAAGGTTCATAGTAGCAAGGTACTAGTACTACTAATATGCACCTTTTAGGATACAAAGTTCTTTTAAGGGTGCTGCTCCAATGACAAGCAGTTGTTACCCCTAAAGGTACAATTTTTCACATTTTTTTTCTGACACTGCATGCTTTACATGTCACACTTGGGTCTATAATAAACTCTATGGCAAAAGAGTTGTCAGATGCAGCTTGAAGAAAGCTCAAAATATAGAAGCATCTAAAATAATCTTTTGATATCTTGTTCATGCAGTATTAAAGAAATCAGCTGCAAAAACAAACAAACAGAAATAAATTAAGATGGTGATGCTACATTACAACAAAGTGGTGCAAGTATGACGTCAAAACCTGGAGGACTAATTTGTCTCTGGATCCCTCGAGATTTTCCTATGGGGTTTTATAATGGGGGTTTTCAATTTATGAGTAAATTCAAGGTCTGTGGTAAACATAACTTGACAATGCTTGAACGTTGTGCTCTACAACGTAAACTGCACATGCTCACACCCCAAACATTCTTATTTAGTTGTGTTTTTTAAAATAAACATAACAGCTTAAAATTTTGTGTTTTGGATATGGGTGTATGCAGCTTATGTTGCAGAGCAAAATGTTCAAGTATCATCAAGTTATGTTTACCACAGACCTTATTTCACTCATAAATTGAAAAAACCCATTATAAAACCACATAGGAAAATCGTGATGTAACCAGTGGCGAATTAGTCCTCCAGGTTTTGATGTCATATCTGACTGTACATTTTTCCACTTATTACACAGCTACTTACCAAATAAATAAATAAATAAATAAATAGTAATTGAGTTTAAATGATTTCATTACATGAGAAGAAAGAGTGATTTGAGAGACATGAAACTAGCACAGCTATGTAGGAAGTCGGTTGCCTGGGACAACAGTTAATTAACGGTCAGTTTAACAGTCATTATACAAAAATATTAAATCCCAGTATGCCTCAACTGACCAATTAAAATTAAGTATTCCAGTGAGCCATGTAATAATACAGTTTATACACACAATAAAGAAGAATAGAAACCAATGCCCTTTAGATAACTTCCAGGGTCTATTGTCCCAACGACAGTACTGACAGGAAACTGCACTTCACCCATTTCCTGTCACAGCTTGCACACAGAGTCTGTGATGAAAAGAGATCTTTGAAGGTGTAGATGAATGAGAGTAACAGGAGAAGTAGATACGGAGGGAGTGAGCTGTCAGCTCGTTCCTCAGGGAAGGACTCGCATGGGCCTGAACACAGAGGTCAAAGACAGACAAAGTCTGGAGGACGCAGCTCTAATGTGCTGACATCAGGATTAAACAATCTAAAGTTTGTCCAACACAAAAGGTGTTCTGCTCAATACTAACCTACTGAGGGGTATATAAATGAGCGCTCAATAAATAGTAAAGCAAGAAGGGACTCCTTCAGAGCTCCTTTCTGCTCAGGAAGAAACACATGAGGGTGGATTAAGCGAATTTGATTTCCTCTAGAGATACACAGACAGAAGAGGTTATGGAGAAAGCCTGTGGCGTTTGTAAAAACAAAGTATCATGAGATTATCATGGTAATACCATGCGTTTTTCTACCATGGTAATGCACCATGCAAATTATTCAGAACATGGTACTACCATCATTATATAGATAGAGCGACACTGACCGTTACCAATTTTTATAATGTTTCAAGGGATAGTTTGCCCAAAACTGAAAATTCTGTCATCAATTGCTGACCCTCATGTCATTCATAAGACTTCTGTTCATCATTGAAACACAAATATTTTTCATATTCTCTCATGTTTGTCCATTAAAGGTGCCATAGAATGCTTTTTCACAAGATGTAATATAAGTCTAAGGTGTCCCCTGAATGTGTCTGTGAAGTTTCAGCTCAAAATACCCCATAGATTTTTTTTTATTCATTTTTTTAACTGCCTATTTTGGGGCATAATTAGAAATGCGTCGATTCAGCGCACGGCACCTTTAAATGCTTGCGCTCTCCACCCCAAGCTCGCGACTCTATAATACATTGCATAAACAAAGTTCACACAGCTAATATAACCCTCAAAATGGATCTTTACAAAGTGTTCATCATGCAGCATACCCGATTATGTAAGTATAGTATTTATTTGGATGTTTACATTTGATTCTGAATGAGTTTGAGGCTGTGCTCAGTGGCTAACGGGCTAAAGCTAACATTACACACTGTTGGGAGAGATTTATAAAGAATAAAGTTGTGTTTATGAATTATACAGACTGCAAGTGTTTAAAAATTAAAATAGCGACAGCTCTTGTCTCCGTGAATACGGTAAGAAACGATGGTAACTTTAACCACATTTAACAGTACATTAGCAACATGCTAACGAAACATTTAGAAAGACAATTTACAAATATCACTAAAAATATCATGTTATCATGGATCATGTCAGTTATTATTGCTCCATCTGCCATTTTTCGCTGTTGTCCTTGCTTGCTTACCTGCATAACGTCTGATGTCTGCGTTATATTGAGATTCGCCTGTTTTTTGGAGGTCTTTTAACCCTCTGGAGTCTGAGGCTGATTTGGGGCTTGGAGAAGTTTTGACATGCTCTGACATTTGTGCTTTTTTCAGTTGTTCATAAAAATATTAATGGAAAAAGTGTCATTACACTGTATTCAGCACAAACTAGGCTACAATAATATGTGAGGAACATGTATGTACATGTTTGTGTTTTTGAAGGAATAACATTTATGCGTGGTTATTGAAAAAACAAAAAACTTAAGTCACTGAAATAAGGCCAAAAAAGTATAGTAAATCTGTGTTCACAAGACTTTAGGGTATTGGAGGTTGTAAACTAGAGTTTTTGCTTCAAAATTATGTAAAAATTATGCTGCTTACTCCTTCATATAAAACAATATATTGATTTAGTTTTTGTAAGACACTTTTTGCCAAGAAACACAGTATGCGAGGAGGCGTGAATCACCACTGAAAATGGGCCATTCTCACCTGAGAAGACAAAAGAATTGGATAGTAATGAGCTGAAATGACTTGCATATTAATGAGGCATTTCAGTCAGGTAGGCTGTGAAAAAAACCTTCTGTGATGTCTCAAGCTCATCATGATATATGAAACATACAGAAAAATATGATTACAATATAAAGTAATGGTTTTATATTATACTTTAAAATATAACGTATTTCTGTGATGCAAAGAGTCTGAATATAGGCTTTTAGTTTAAAAGCATGCACATTTGGAGAAATATTGGATTCTCATATGCTTATGTCAATTTTCTATACAGAGGAGTTATATTAATTTGATATTCATTGTCATTACTATGAGCGCTGGTGTTTTCAATTCATCCTTGAAGTCGGAGGGCGCTCTCTGTGCATTTTTAGTCCACAAATTCATCTAAAAGAAGAAGAGGCTATTCCATGAATGGGGTTTCCAATTCATACTGCAGCCGGAGGGCGCTAAAGAAACAAAAACTCATCTAAACTTCATCTATGGAAGAAAAGAAAACAGGAACTAACTGCATGTCTTCTAGAGATCGCTAACCATTGCTTTAACATCCAAATAAACACTTTTCAAGACAATAAATACACGATTGAGACGATGAATGCATGTATTGCCTCAGAATTTGCGTCTGAATAGCGCTGGCTCCGTGGGCGTGGCCGCATTAGCGGATAATGAGCTGAATCACGGATTTCTGACATGGCTCTCTTTTCATACAGATTACATAAACACAGAAGTTTTGTTTTCGATTTGACTTACATGATTTAAAACCTGACATCTTAACGTTTTTTTAGACATAAGTGTAATTTTTTTGTCATTAGTATTCACTAAGTTACAGTTCATTTTCTGAGAACTATCAGATTGGAGTTCGTTCAGAGGGAGACGAGAGATCACGCATCATGTTAGTTTTCTTTATTTTACAAAAAGCACAACATTCTGTTTTTACTCTGAGTGTACACAAATGAAAGAAGATATTCCACAGATTAAAATGGTGTATAACTCTTAATTGTATGTGCAACATTGACGGAGTATTTTGAGTCTCTTTCACACTGATAAGAAAAAAACCATGGTGGTATCGCCGGCGATACCGTCAGACCTCAGAGTGTTAAACAAAAGAGATTTATATAAGAATGAGGAAACAATGGAGTTTGAGACTCACTGTATGTCATTTCCATGTACTGAACTCTTGTTATTCAACTATGCCAAGGTAAATTCAATTTTCTATTCTATGGCACCTTTAAAGTTCACACAACCAAACGTTTCATGCATCAAAAAAAAGAAAAAAAAGAAAAAAGAAAAGTAATCAATTTGGACAGAGATTTAATCCAAGTCTTCTGAAGAGACAAGATCACTTTATTTGCTGAACAGATTTAATTTAGGCTCAATTTACGTATAAACATTGATGAATGCACATACGTAGAGCACATCAAATATGGTAAATGGAAGCTCAAACATGCTTGCTTGACACACCAGAACAAACTCATGTGTCAAGCAACTGATTTGTAGAACAGATTTTTAATTGTTGTTTTTTTCACAATATTAAATATTAATAATAACTACATTATTATTTGACTACAGCAATAAAAATATTGCTAATCTCCTCCAGCCTCTAGCACTGTATACAGGCTCAAGACGGAGAGAAGGTGCGAGGTGAGACAAAAATGTAAAGATCACGTGCAAGGCAAGGTATGTGCAAAGAAGCAAAGTGTGAAAATCCACAAATAAAGACTGTATTTTGTGAAAGTGTAAGGATGGGCAGAGAGTTTGTGCTTGTAAGCAGCTGGCTTTTGCTGTAACGTTTTTGTCAGTGGCAGGATCAATAGATGACTGATAAAGACAGGTTTGGCAGAAGTCTGAAATGCATATTGGAAAACATAAGCACAAGACACACACATACAGACAGTAGTTTAACCCTCGCTGCAGCTCTCTCCTCTCAGGCATTTAGACTGTCAGTCAGGCTGTGTGGTCGCCTGGACTCAAAGGCTTCATTTAGAATCTCGTTTGCATAAAAATTCTATGAGGCTTAATTTTCTCTCCCATTCATTTTACATGCATAATTAGCCAGTGAGCTGAAAGCCTTCCATATGAGTGTGTGGTCGGTCCTGGTATTCCCTACGTTATGGGGACCAAATGTCCCCCCAAGTATTGTAATACCAAGTAAATATTGACCTTGTGGGGACATTTTTTGGTCCCTATGTGGTAACAAGCTTATAAATCATACAGAATTATCTTTTTTGAAAATCTAAAATGGCAGAAAGTTTTCTGTGATGGGTAGGTTTAGGGGTAGGGTTAGTGTAAGGTGATAGAATATACAGTTTGTACAGTATAAAAACCATTACGTCTATATAAAGCATGGAAACTCAATGTGTGTGTGTGTGTGTGTGTGTGTGTGCGTGTGTGTAAAATGTATGAGCAGAGAAAGTTCTTGTGTATGCTTTCATGAAAACCGTTTATGTGCTCAGCTTCTGCATGTTTGCAGGTCTGTATTCAAAACTGGCATTGTGTGTGTCTGTAAAGTACAGCGTGTGAGTGTGTTATGCTTATTATTCCGCGTTTGTGGGTCTATGCTGGAATTCAGTGCTGAAATATGAACCCAAGGGAAAGTGAAAACTGGAATGGCAAATGGGCACCAGCCCCATGTCCTGAGCTTCAGCATGTTTTGTGTATATGTGAGACTGTTATGAATCTATGTGACCCAGGATCACTTTCACAGAGGTGTGTTATGATTCCATGACCAAGGTGTGATTCACACACACATACAATGGCACACAAAACAGTACATTCACATGCGGCATTCATATTACATCAATCCCATTAAATTTGTCAACCAAAACATACTATTTTGAAGTTATCAACAGTGACTGCAGACTAACAGCATACACTCTCTGTATTAAATATGACAGATTACAACCTTTACAACACAAATGCTGACAGTGTAAGCTCACAAATCCTGCTTCAGGAGAGAAGATGATCTCCTATCTCAAAGAAACCCTCTGACAGACGTCCTCCTGCATTACTGTCTGACCTCACTGCCGCTCTATACAGCGTCTTTATACTTCCAGCAGTCACGGTGAATCTCTGAGTTTAAAATATTTAAGAAATGATCCTATTAAGCACTCATGGCTCTGCAAAGAACATACAGAAAACACAGGATTGCTAACCCTACCTGTTTTTCCTCTGAAGACATCTAGCCTCTCCATAATAACATCCATAGAAGGAAGGAGAGATAGAGAAAGAAAAAGTCTAGCGGCATAGACCTCTAGAGTTACCAAAATGTGAGGTGGGAATGAGGCACTGAGTGAGAGAGGGAGGGAAGGAGAGAGCGAGGCAGGATACATGAGCACTCTGAGTTTTAGGTTGTCCCCCTCCCCACTCTATTGTCAACGCAGCACTGCTTTTTCCTTCCCATGCTCACGAGTGCCTTCCTGTCTTGCTGGAGGTGACAGTCAACCAGCCAATAAGACGTCTGGAAACGCTCACAGGCAATCACAGCAGCTATAAAGCCAACAAAGTCCAACAGGAGTCAGGACACAACCACACTGAACATTAACCAACTACTCAAGCAAAACACTAACAGGGTCCAAAATTAACAAGACAGTGACAAGTAGGACAAATAGGAGTAAAAATTGGCTTTGGGGAGTTCATTGCCTGTGGATGGTAAATTTATATAAAGAAATACAACATAATATTTAATAATACACATTGCACTTTATTTTAGAGTACCTGCACTTGCGTGTACTTACAGTGTACTTACCTAAGAAACTACTGGTTAAAATAAGGTAAATACATGGGTTAAGGTTAGGTTTAGGGGTAGGTTCAGGGTTAGTACTTAGTTATTGCCCAGTTATTGTATTAATAAGTACATAGTATGTACATGAGGAACAGGACTGTAAAATAAAGTGCTACCCAAACATTTGCTGTGGCACATCCATCTTCTAAGGACCTTAAAACAAACTTTTATCTAATAAGATAACATGTCTGTGGTAAAATATACACTGTTATTATATACACCGATCAGGCATAACATTATGAGCACTGACAGGTGAAGTGAATAACACTGATTATCTCTTCATCACGGCACCTGTTAGTGGGTGGGATATATTAGGCAGCAAGTGAACATTTTGTCCTCAATGTTGATGTGTTAGAAGCAGGAAAAAAGAGTAAGGATTTGAGCGAGTTTGACAAGGGCCAAATTGTGATGGCTAGATGACTGGGTTAGAGCATCTCCAAAACTGCAGCTCTTGTGGGGTGTTCCCGGTCTGCAGTGGTCTATCTATCAAAAGTGGACCAAAGAAGGAACATTGGTGAACCAGCGACAGGGTCATGGGCGGCCAAGTCTCACTGATGCACATGGGGAGCGAAGGCTGGCCCATGTGGTCTGATCCAACAGACGAGCTACTGTAGCTCAAATTGCTCAAGAAGTTCATGCTGGTCCTGATAGAAAGGTGTCAGAATACACTGTGCAGTTTGCTGCGTATGGGGCTGCATAGCCGCAGACCAGTCAGTGTGCCCATGCTGACCCATGTCCACCGCTGAAAGCACCAACAGTGGGCACGTGAGCATCAGAACTGGACCACGGAGAAATGGAAGAAGGTAGCCTAGTCTGATGAATCACGTTTTCTTTTACATCATGTGGATCGGAAGAAGGAAAGCTGGCAGAGGCAGTGTGATGCTTTGGGCAATGTTCTGCTGGGAATCATCCATGTGGATGTTACTTTGACAAGTACCACCTATCTAAGCATTGTTGCGGATCATGACCCTTTCATGGAAACGGTATTCCCTGGTGGCTGTGGCCTCTTTCAGCAGGATAATGGGCCCTACCACAAAGAAAAAATGGTTCAGGTTTGAGGAGCACAACAGTGAGTTTGAGGTGTTGCCTTGGCCTCCAAATTCCCCAGATCTCAGTCCAATTGAGCATCTGTGTGATGTGCTGAACAAACATGTCCAATCCATGGTGGCCCCACCTCGCAACTTACAGGACTTAAAGGATCAGCTGCTAACATCTTGGTGCCAGATACCACAGCACACCTTCAGGGGTCTAGTGGAGTGCATGCCTCGACGGGTCAGGGCTGTTTTGGCAGCAAAAGGGGGATGGACACAATATTAGGAAAGTGGTCATAATGTTATGCCTGATCGGTGTATATTTATATATATATTATTCCCAAATATACATTCCCAAATTTCTATATATCATAATTATTGTTGATATGTAATTTATTATTTCCAGGAGCTCATTGCTAAACTGCCAACAGTGATTGTAAATTAAATTGCCTAAATTATTACATTATTAGCTAACTGCATTCTCTAAATTGTAATGTTGTAATGTTGAAACGATATGTATCGTGAAAAGCGCTATACAAATAAATGTGAATTGAACTGAATATATATATATATATATATATATATATATATATATATATATATATATATATATATATACACACACATATAGAAAATACTTATTTACTTATTTACTTATTTCTATATATCCTAATTATTGTTAATATGTAATTAATTTTTCCAAGAACTCATTGCTTCTACCTTCAGTTAAACTGCTAACAGTGATTGTAAATTAATTGCCTAAATTATTATATTATTTGCTAACTGCATTCTTTAAATTGTAATGTTGACATGCATTCTCTGTAAAGCTGCTTTGAAACGATATGTATCGTGAAAAGCGCTATACATATAAATGTGAATTTAACTTACAAAACATTTCAGAATAAATGCCATTCTTTTGTACTGTCATTCTATTCATCTAAGAATCCCCAAAAAATCTTACTCTATAGTTTACACTAAAAAATTAAGCAGCAACATTGATGATAATAATCAGAAATGTTTCTTGAGCAGCAAATCAGAATATTAGAACGATTTCTGAAGGATCATGTGACACTGAAGACTGGAGTAACGGAAATTCAGCTTTATCGTCACAGGAATAAGTTTCTTTTTAAAAATAAATTACTATAGACCAATAACTAATTAATATGATTGTGAAAAGTACAAACATTTTATTTATATATTTGAATAAAAAATAATCCAAAATACCATGGCCAATAAGTAGTTGTTTGGGGGTGGTTGTAAATCTTCTCAGTTCATTCCCTATTGGCAGGTGTGGCAATGGGGAGTGAATTTTAGACCCTGAACACAATATTATGATTTAATATTGACAAAATGAAAAGTTGAATGTTGTATGGTGAAAATCTTATTATCAAATAAATACTGATACAACACACATGCTTAAAAATAAATAACAAATAGCCTACACAATAAAACATTGAAAGTTTCAGTATATGACTGCTATCTGACCAACAGCTGTGTTTATGTCTCCAAGCAGCTTGTGACATGCAAGGTCAAAGACACATGGATTAGGTCCACTATCTCACATACACAAAACCAAAAACACAAATATTCACTCCAGATATAACTGTGTTTTTGTACAAAACAATCAAAGCCGATAAACCATTGGTGAGAAAAACGCTCTTTCAACTACGGCACATGTTGTACTTGTCTAATACAGATTTCAGTGTGTGGATGTGCATAACTCAATAGTATTTTCACACACTTCTTTTAAGAACACCAAATGTGTCTTTAGGATCACCTGATTGAATGTTGAGAATTTCAATTTATATACAGATGATCATTTATATAGTTCTATGAGATAAAATGAACTAAGATGTCTCAGAGGTTGACACAGGAACACTGACGCAGTGTGGGAACACACACGCACTTATACAGGCAGCATTGAACAGGCTTTCAATTGACTGGCAATACCACCTGTCCGTTGCCATGACAACAGCTGCACAGCAACACACAGCTCTCTCTCTCTGTTCATGTCGGGGTACGGACCTTCACTGAGAGCATGACGTCAGAGTAGGAGAAAAAGTATGAATGAAAACAATGTGTGTATAGAAAGCAATGTGTGTACAGAGCACTGTGAACTCCAGACATTACACAAACACACGCATTTGAATATTTGAGTACTAGAACTGTGCTAGGCCATCAATAACTTGATCGCAGACAACAGACTGCACACTTAGAGCTAGTGGCATGAATCAGAAATAAGAACTAGAATTATAATACAAATTCACAATGAGGAGGATCACTGCCACAGTGTGATCCCGAACATAGTATCAGTAATCAGTATCTAAAACTGAATCAGAATCAGTTTTTATGATTCAATGATTCAGAACCTTTCAGTACTCTTAGAATAATATACTTTACAGTGAACACTGGATTCAGAATTGCGATCAGAAATCAAATAAGATTCAGAATAAGAATCAATAACAGAATCACTTTATTCTGATCACTACGGAAGCTTGTTTCTTGCCTGGAAAATCCAGCCTCACCACTGTACCCGCGGATGAGTCTGGTCGGCCATTGAATCAATTCGATTTCTAGGGCGGAGCAAATCCGAGCAAACAGGAAGCGGAGTAAACCAATCAGAGAAGGGCGGATATGACGTTAGCAAAGCGACGAGAGTCAACAGCGAAAAGTAAATAATTTATGTTTTTGGTCATTTAAAACTGAATTCACGGCTGAATAGAACAAACTCTCAGGTCTCCCGTGCGCAATCTTTGTTGATATTGAAGGGACTTTTGCCACACTAGAGTGACGCTGTTTGCGTCACTGAAATAAACGAATCTGATTGCACGGTACGGTTTGGAGTTGACTCGAATTGCGACGGAGGGCGGACTGACCAGACTGATATATCTTGTATAAGATATATCAGTCTGGCCTTGCCAGGCAAGCTTGTTTCTGCCACTGAATAAAAAAGAAAAAAAGGTAACTGCAACTTTTTATTTCACAATTCTGATTTTTTTCCCCCAGAATTGCATGATATAAACTCATTATAATGTCAGAATAGTAAGATATAAACTTCTGACATTCTGACAGTCATAATTGTATGATACAAACTCACAATTGTGAGCTGACTTTTTTTCCCTCAGAATTAGACTTTATATCTTGCAATTCTGACTTTTTTTCTTGAAACTGCAAGTTTACATCTTATAAAAAAAGAACTGAAAGATAAAAAGTCACAATTATCTTTTACATTTTTTATTCTGTGACAGAAACAAGGTTCCATAGATCCCTGATTTGAAAACATCAAAAACAAACAAAAAAAAGCTCACTGCTTGTGCACACTTGATGCAGAATCAGAATTTAGTATCAGTAATCAGAATCAAAAAATATATCTGAAGAAAAAAACACAGACAGACACTGGATTCAGAATCAGATTCAGAATTAGACATCAAATAAGGCCCTGTTTACACCTGGTATTAAGTCAATCGGATCACAAGCAGATGAGGCAGACACCTGTTTACACCTGGTATTTTTTAGTCTCTTTTCTCCACTTTCCACCACTTCTCTCTTGATTTCTTTGAGGGGTGGGTCTATGGGCGGGTAATTTTTTTTCTTTTAATCTAATGGACAAAATAAGCTTGAGCCTTTTACATATGAATGCAGACGGAGACAGCAGGCGGAGTGTAGGTGGTCTTACCAAAGCAATCCGGACCAATGTGTTTTCGACTAAAAACTCAAAACTTTTTAGACCCCATTTAACACTGTATTTAGCGTCGTCAACTTGTGATCCGATCGACCAAAACACATCTTAATAGCAGGTGTAAACAGGGCCTAAAATTCAGTATAAGAATCACAAACAGAATCACTTTATTCTAACACTACACTGAACACTACACCACACAATATGCATGCTGGATTCATAAATTAGAACATATTTGGGAACCATCCAGTACAAAAAACAAATACACTGCATAATGGATTCTGAATTATAAACCAGCCAAGCAAAATTAAAAAAGCTAACACTGCAAGACAAAGCGATAAATGCTTGATTCTGTTCCTTAAATATACCACGAAGCCGCCTTGTTTCACTCAGCTGGTGAGCTCTGTTGCCATGAGTAGGTTCATCTCTACTTAACACGTGTACGCTTTTGTGTCAGTAAAGCACTGAAATTTATCTGCATTTTAGGATGTTCTTGATAAAGTGTGATAGTGTTAAAGACGATGTATGTTCGCTTGTACCCATTTAGTGTGCGTGCATGTGTCCTCTCTAATTCACAGATAAGAGATAGAGTGACAGCTCCCCATATCCACACCACCCTCCTCCCTCTCTCTCATCTCCCCTTCCTGAGCGTCTTCTCGAACTGCCATCACTCCTCATCTGTCTTAAACCTCTCTCCTCCCAATCCATTTCCCACCACCCCTTTCCCCTCTCGTCTTTTAATTTGTTCCTCGTTCTCTCTGATCCTCTCTGACTCCGGCTGTCCTCTGTGTCTGTGTGTTGCTATACACTTCTTTGGTCCTTTCCTTTTCTCGATAAAGGGAAGAAAGAGCAAGAGGTTTCAAAGAGCTCGCAGCGATAACGAGAGGGCGAACAGTGGTTTTAAACCCAATGGTGACCCAGACTACAGCAGCAACACTCATTAGTCACATGAAACCAGTCACTGACACTGATATCCTCTCATGTGCAAACACACACACACACACACGAGATGACATGCATAACACCTGAAGTGACAGAAAAATACATCTGTGGCATTGTGGAGTGTGCATGTGCGAGAATGCGAATGTGAGCAAATCCGTGCACACGTCTAGTTGTGACACAGGTACGTGTGTGTGCGCTTTACCTGTTGCCCCCTTGGTTTTATGCCTCCCTTTGGCCCGACGTTGGGAATTGCCCATAGCTCCGTGTTTCCTGTCCCAAAACATCACCTCATCCCAAGGTTGAAGCCACACAGATTGACAATGACTGAGAGTGTGTTGGCGCGTCTATGTGTGTGAGCACGGCAGTGCATGCATGTGCGTGTGCCCGTCTGACACGGAGCAGTCGGCGAGACTGAGTCTGTTTGTTTGCATGAACGTGAGTGTGTGAGGGTGCGTGTGTGTGTGTGTGTGAGTGTGAGTGTGAGTGTGAGAGAGAGAGACAGAGAGCATGCGCCCAATCCAGTTCGATTCCAGCCAGTCAGAGTACAGGCTCTGCGTTCATTTCATTGAGAGCCAGGGAAGGCTGAACGTATGGATGTATGGAATGCCAAAACGAGGAGAGAGAGAGAAAGAGGGAGGGTGTAGATAGAGGAGGGAGGTGGATGCTTTATCACTGCTGAGTGATTCTGAGGAGAGGTGGAGCCGCTGCGGTTCGAAGGGAAAAGAGAAACACAGAGAGAGGGGCGACAGAGAACATGAACAATATTTTACACTGTGACCATCACCAAACCATTCGTCTAAAAAAGGCACAACAAAACTGAGTCACATAATAGGAAAAAAGGAAGAGTTCACCCAAAAATGAAAATGCTGCTATCATTTATTCACCCTGTGTGACCTCTATGACTTTCTTCTGTGAAACATAAATGGAGATATTTTTAAAAATGTCTGGGTTTTTTTTTTTGTGTGCATACAATGAAAGTCAGTGGGGTTCAGTGTTGTTTGGTTTCATTGTAGCCTATGGACAAAAACAGTTCTTCAATTCAATACCTTCTCAATTCAAAATCTCATCTGCTTGTTTACATTGTCACAAACTGTAAACTATATTATTCAACAGCTCTATACATAAAGTTGGATATATAATATATCCAACTTAATCTGCATACTGTACATACAATATACTTAAATCAATATCCACATACATACAGTACACTCATGTAAAGCGATATATACTAGCAAATCTCGCTTGTATCATCGCAAAATGTTAACTATATATATTATTGCGGAGCTCTAATTTTTCTAAATGTGACTATAAGACAAAGATATTAAAGGGTTAGTTCACCCACAAATGAAAATTCTGTCATTTATTACTCACCTTCATGTCGTTCCACATCCGTAAGTCCTTCGTTCATCTTCGGAACACAAATTAAGATCTTTTTGATGAAGTCTGAGAGGTTTCTGTCCCTCCATAGAGATCTAATGCAACTGTCACGCCAAGGTCCAGAAAGGTAGGAAAAAGACATCATTAAAGTACTCCATGTGACTCCAGTGGTTTAACCTCGGTTTTATGAAGTGATGGGAGTACTTTGTTTGCGCACAAAAAAAAAAACATAATTTACCAACGCACATTCTCGAGAGCATCAAGATGCACGTGTTTTATGTTCACGTGAGAGCACTGAGCGTGAACACGCATTGGATAATATTTGTAAATAAAGTGGTAAATTATTTTATTTTTTGCATAAACAAAGTACTCACGTCGCTTCATAAAACCGAGTTTAAGCCACTGGAGTCACATGGAGTAACTTTAATGATGTCTTTCCTACCTTTCTGGACCTTGGAGTGGTAGTGCGTTGGATCTCAATAGAGAGACAGAAACCTCTCAGACTACATTAAAAAGATCTTAATTTGTGTTCAGAAGATGAACAAAGGTCTGAGGGTGAGTAAATTATGACAGAATTTTCATTTTTGGGTGAACTAAACATTAACAGCATTATTTTTTGTAAAGCTGCTTTGAAACTATGAATATTGTGAAAAGCGTTATATACCCTGTTGAAAAAACAGCATATGCTGGTTAGGTATGTTTTGAAGCATGGTTTGAGCTGGTTTATGCTGGTCCTTAGCAACTACCACCAGCTCAAACCAGCTTCCATTCTTAAAAACATACCTAACCAGGTATGCCTAACCAGCAAAAAATGTAGGACGGGGACTTGGCTCTATCCATTGATTGTTGATTGGATGGAGGCAGATGTGAGTTTGCAGTTGATTGTTAGAAAAAGGCGGGGTTTATTTCCATTTCATGGCAACTTTAACCTTGTTTTCATTTTTCAGATATTTAGTGAGACTTATTGTATTTGTTTTAAATGGTCATTGCTTTCGCAACGCTGTAGCACAGTCATACCAATGAAGACAGAGAGAGAGAGTGAGAGAGAGAGAAAGTGTGTGAGATGAGGGTGGGAATGATAGAGAAGAGGACAGAGTGAGGAGCAAAGATGCGGCAAACGAAGAGAGTGAGGGAAAAGAGAGGTAGAGAGAGATGAGAATCACAAGAGGCAGAGAGCTGGAGAGGAATATTGAGAGGAGAAGAGGTGGAGGGAGAGAAAGGAGACGTGGTAAGTAAAAACAGACGCTATGACGCTATGTGAAAAAGGCAGATTAAGAAAGACTCTTGGTGAGAAAGGCGACTGCAGCAACATCACCGCCAAAAACAAACACACAAGCTATTATGTGTGTGTGTGTGTGTGTGTGTGTGTGTGTGTGTGTGTGTGTGTGTGTGTTAAAAAAATGAGTGATCGGTGGAGGAAGGATGCTTCCCAAGGACAGATGACTGTCAGCCCATTTTTTCCTGAAAAGGAGGAGACAGGAACTGAGGGATGGAGTAATAAATAGTGGAGGATAATAAACGAGTGTAAAATCCTGTTATGAGCCTAGGCTGCGTGTGAGAGCAGCTTGCTGTCCGAGCTGCTTACTGGCTGCACACACACACGCACACACACACACACACACACACACACACACACACACACACACACACACACACACACACACACACACACACACACACACACACACACACTGCAGTGGAGAGGGCAGGTCCCTCCCTCTACTGCAGACTGGAGGTTTAGCATTCAAAGCCACAACACTGTTCTCCATTATCAATTCATCACAGACATCTGTCTGGTAAACATCACGTGCCCCGCCCCTTCACACACACACACACACACACACACACACACACACACACACACACACACACACACACACACACACACACACACACACACACAGGTCACATCCACAAATATGTACACTCACCTGCTCACACAGACCACCAGATGCAGTGAGATCGATACATGCTCTCATGCATTCATACTTACGCAGTGTAGCACACACAGATTCAACGGCCTTCTTGCAAAATAGATAAAAGACAGGGGAAGTGAGTTTATCTAAGTGAATAATTCCATATGAAGCTTAAAACTCTGCAACAGAATATTTATAAGAACAGCAGACAAAGAATCACATATATTGTTAACCCAAAAGAGCAGATCTACACACATTCATCCCTCTCTCTATCTTACACACACACACACTCACACACTGCACGCAGCAGCACAATGATTAAACAGCAGAGCACACACTCCAGTGACCACAGCCTGCCTTGTGCATGTTGATAATACACAATCACCACACACACACACACAAGGGTTTGTTTCATATTAGTGAGGACTAGTGAGGATCTCAAAGACTTTCATCGTTTATAAATCAGGTTAAATGATCTTTTCTATCTCTTAACCCTCACAGAAGCCAGTGCACATCATTGAAATATAAACATGATATGGGCGATTTATGAGCATTTTTAACTACAGGACACGTAAAATGTTCTCACAAGTAGGTTATCATGATTTTTCACTATATTAGTAGGAAAATTGGTCCTCAAAACTATAGTCAAACCTGTACACTCACAGCACAGGTAGTTGGCATGTCTAGCAGTGTGGCTATCTAAGTCCAATTCACTGCACCAACAGATGCCAACCAACACGGACAATCATCAGATTACAGTATGTCACTTCTCAGACATTCCATGACCTGAAAACGCTGATTGAACATGTACAATCAGCTAAACCAAGCGCCCACCAATGCCAACAGACGCCGACACACTGGGGTACTGATTTGATTTGACAAACTGACACTCTGATTTGATGAAACCTAATGAAGTGTCTTTTGCAGTTGCTCTGCAGTGTGAATTGGTCTCTATATACGTAATTTAAATCGAAAAAAAAAAAAAGTATATTTAAAGGTAAATTTTTTTTTTGTCACAACACTACATATGCTTTCCTTATGCATTCATATTAAATTTAACCTAAAAAAAATTCCCACGCCAACATACACACACAAAGTTTCTGCACAATAAAACCACAATTTCTAATACACTTCCACTGGATTCAGATTTCCTTCAGCTCTCTCAAACATTTATAATACACCCCCTCCTACCTGTGGACATTCTCCCCCTCAAACCCAAACACAGACAAGTTTTACTCTTTCACCTCAAATACCATGTCAACGTTTCCAGGACCCTCTGCATTGATCAAACAGTCTTCCTTTAAAAACAGGAGGGAGAGGAAGGAAGTGGCAGAGGAAGTGCACAGGCAAAGACTGGCTCAGTTGTTGAGCACTTTGCACAGGGCAACCTGAGGTCAAACACACACACTGACAATAACATTACCTGAGTAAACATACACTGCTCCATTACACATACAAAAGACTGTTCATGTACTATTCATGCACATTCATATGCAGTCATGAATACTTATGTTGCTGTTTTACAGTGGGGTCCAAAAGACTGGCACCACATTGAAATCTGTGATTCTAATTTAAGCCAGGAATTCAACAGAATGTTTTAGGATTTTGAAACACAAAGAAACACTCAAACATTTCTAGGTAACTAATCAAATAATCGAATCACATAGATCATGTGAGTCTTTGTACAGACCATCTGATTGAAGCGCAAGATGCTCTTTAGATCATCTCAAAAAAAGACCTTCAGATTTAACAAAAACTTGTGGAGTTCACGCAGCCAGAGCACTGCTACCATTAAATCAAAAGAGAGACAAACCAAATACTAGACAGTCTGTATCAGTTTTACTTTTACAGTTTTACTTTACATGGTACTGAATGATACACTATATTGCCAAAAGTATTGGGACACCCCTCCAAATCATTGAATGTGTATAAAATCAAGCACCAGGTGAGCAGACTGCTTCTACAAACATTTGTGAAAGAATGGGTTGTTCTCAGGAGCTCAGTGAATTCAAGCGTGCTACCGTGATAGGTTCATTTGTCCATTCGTGAAATTTCCTCACTACTAAATATTCCACGGTCAACTGTTAGTGGTATCATAAAGTGGAAGCAGTTGGGGACAACAGCAACTCAGCCACGAAGTGGTAGGCCACGTAAAATCACAGAGCGGGGTCAGAGCATGCTGAGGCACACAGTGCACAGAAGTCCGCAACTTTCCGTCAATAGCTACAGACCTCCAAACTTCATGTGGCCTTCAGATTAGCTCAAGAACAGTGCGTAGAGAGCTTCATGGAATGGGTTTCCATGGCCAAGCAGCTGCATCCAAGCCTTACATCACCAAGTGCAATGCAAAGCGTCTGATGCAGTGGTGTAAAGCTCGCCGCCACTGGACTCTAGAGCAGTGGAGACATGTTCTCTGGAGTGACGAATCACGCTTCTCTGTCTGGCAATCCATTGGACGAGTCTGGGTTTGGTGGTTGCCAGGAGAACGGTACTTGCCTGACTGCATTGTGCCAAGTGTAAAGTTTGGTGGAGGGGGGATTATGGTGTGGGGTTGTTTGTCAGGGGTTGGGCTTGGCCCCTTAGTTCCAGTGAAAGGAACTCTTAATGCTTCAGCATACCAAGACATTTTGGACAATTTCATGCTCCCAACTTTGTAGGAACAGTTTGGGGATGACCCCTTCCTGTTCCAACATGACTGCACACCAGTGCACAAAGCAAGGTCCATAAAGACATTGATGAGTGAGTTTGGTGTGGAGGAACTTGACTGGAATGCACAGAGTCCTGATCTCAACACGATTGAACACCTTTGGGATGAATTAGAGCGGAGACTGCGAGCCAGGCCTTCTCGTCCAACATCAGTGCCTGACCTCACAAATGCACTTCTAAGAAGAATGGTCAAAAATTCCCATAAACACACTCCTAAACCTTGTGGAAAACCTTTCCAGAAGAGTTGAGGCTGTTATAGCTGCAAAGGGTGGGCTAACTCCATATTAAACCCTACGGATTAAGAATGGGATGTCATTAAAGTTCATGTACACGTAAAGGCAGGTGTCCCAAAACTTTTGGCAATATAGTGTATATATCCTGTTTTACAGGTAAACAAAACATGATTTTACTCAGCTAACAAAAATATGTTCTAACGTTTTGCTAACATTTCCATTAAGATATTTTGAAACGTTATTTCAAAATGTTCTCTGAACATTCAAAACATGGTTATAGGAATGTTTAGGGAACATTCCATTTTATAATTCTGCAAACATTATAGGAACGTTACTTTTGAATGTTCTCTAAAGTCTAAACCTTAAAACAAGTATAACATTTAAAAAATGTTAGATGAGCATCCAACTAAAACATTCCATGAATGATGTATAAATAATGTTTTTGTGCAAACATTTTAAGAACATTACCAAAGACAAGTCAACTGAACAAACGTTCTGATTGTTACTGGAATAATGTTTGTTCATGTTTATTCATAGAGAACCTTGCCAGAACGTTAGCCAAAGTTCTGAGAATGTTCCCTGTTAAGACCAATTCACAGACGCCGACCAACGCAGACAATCACCAGATTACAGGAAGCCACTTCTCAGACATTCCACGACCCGACAAGCACAGATTCAGCATGTTCAATTGGATAAAACAAGCTCCGACAGACGCTAACAGACACCAAGAAGGGTAACACACTGAACCGACAAACCCGAGAAAGTATATGTTGTTGCCATCAGTCGGTGCAGTGTGAATTAGCCTTTAGCTAGGTGAGACCTGTTCACACCAAGAGGAATATTCAGTACAAAAAATCAGTCCGATAAACATTATAAATCGAAGCATCTCTTCAGACCAACACTAACATTCGCAGTTAATGTGACAGTAACTCTTTTTTTTACAGAGCTTTTTAAGCAGCACTGAATGCAGAAAAAGAATCTAGAACCGGCTATTTGAAAATGAAAGTCAGTCATACAGGTTTGGACTGACATGAAGGTGAGTAAATGATGACAGAATTTTTATATTTGTGTGAACTATCCCAAACACTTTTCTTGTGCAATGATGTGACTAAAGGGGAGTTTCACACTAGCTGCAATACCTGCAACATTAATCAGCACATCCTACTGCTACCAAAAGCCAGGTCACTCAATTCAACTCTAACCGAAACATCACATCTCACTGATCACAGCTCTCGCTCTCTGTTCTTTTCACCCCATTACATCACAGGAAAACAGATGTATTTTTTAATCCAAATGATATGCAAACGAGCAAGATTTTAATGAGGGTCAAAATCATATCAAAAATCAAATTTGTTTTAAGTACAGTATAAAAGGCTCACAATCAGCTGCAATCTTCCCAGCACTGAATCTGCAACTATTGATTTTTATGTCTAACTGGACATGTGCTTAAATAAGTAGAGAGAAAAGAAGGCTTGAGATCTCATATAGACACGGAGAAACAGTAAGGACGATTAGAGCTCGTACAGTAACAGCTGTCTGACTTATCACTGTACTCCTGCTCTCGAGCTGAAAGTGACAGCTGGCTTCACAGCTGCACTGATCCTATTGTTTTTCACTGACGGGAGAGAGTGTGAGATGAGATCAGAGCCACTCTGCTGTCATCTCTTCTCGTCCTTTTCTCAGACCACACACATTCAAGAGTGACCCCTGTGAAATTCACACTTTTACAAAACTAAAGCTGTTAGAAATATTTGAAAAAAAAAAAAAAAAAACTACAACTACAACAAAAAACTAGAATTAAAATGAAAACTGAAAATATAAAAATAATAGCTAACTCACAACATTAGTCAATGTTATAATACATAAATACTTCAATAACACCTACTGAATATCTCTCTGAAATTATGTAGTGTTTTTTTTTTTAAGGAGTTAATAAAAAAATTTAAAAAAGCGGCCCCTGGGGTCCATCAGTGGATATGCATGGCGTCACATTTCCTCTCTGGAATGTGAAGAGCTAGTCGCACCTAAAGTCCGCCAAAGTGTGTGAACACCTCACCCTTCAGATAACAAGAGCTAACCAAATCAGATCTATTTACACCTCAGAACAAATAAACTACTGTCTTACTATATCTAGATTTGTGACATCCTCCACACAAACTGAATCTCAAGCATAGTGCAGTGAAAAACACTGTTTGATGGATCCAGGAAACAGAACAAAGGGGATAAATTGGGTTTTACGGTACCTTAGTGCAGATCCAGAGTGTGTTCGGATCAGTGCTGTCAAGCCACACTACAATTCGGCCCAATCCTGTAGTCCAGCATGAAATCAGATGTCCTATTGTCACTGAGATGTGTGTGTATGTGTGACGGTCCATGATTTATCATCAGGAGGCTGAATCTAGAGCAGTGGACATCTGGCCGCAGATTGAGATTTAGAATAATTGGCTGTGGATTAATAATCCGACTCAAAGTCTGGCGGCATATAGAGGGGCAAGAACATGGCAGATTACAACCCCTAACTGTCCATCCACCCGCTGGATTACACACACACACCCGTTCAGTGCTCCAGCTGCACTTCTCCATTTCTCCTCTGTGCTCGACAATCATCTATAAAACCATTCTTCAGTGCCGTAATCTCATTTTCAGACTCTCTTTTATCTATTTATGTATTTCAAACTCTCATTTCATTCTATTCATTTCATTTGATTATTCTGTGCATTCGTCTCTTTTAAACTCTTCCATGCAGAGCTGGATTAGGGGATTGTAATTCCAGCTAAACTGCTCAGTTTATCTGAATGAGAAGGAGGAGTGTGTTCTACATGCAGAGAAGGGGAGGTTTAAAGGGACATCAGGTTTGTCGTTCAGCTCACGCTATGATAGGATGGAGAAAGTGGGGTGGAGCAGCTCAAATCCTACATCAAAAGTCTCTGTGCAAACGAGGACAGCTGACCTGCTGCCAGAGACGGAAGCACAGGAGGATTTGCTTCTTGCGAGTAAAAACAACTAACAGAGCAAGGGGACCCAGAGCTGTGGGTTGATTAACTCATAATTGACTATTGTTTATAGCTTGATAGATGCTCAAATCTTATCTTTGAAAGTTGGAAATATGGGCTCTGACTCATGACTGTGTGAAGCTCAAAATGGCAGTATACAGAATACTAAACTTATAAAGCTCATCCTTAGGCATGAACGGGTGGAATTAATGCAGATGGTTCTGGAAAAGAGGAGTTCTTCCCAGAAAATTAATGATCTAGATCAGGGGTTTTCAAACCTTGTTATGCCACGGACCCCCAAATATGATGCTCCCCTACTAGCGACGGACCTGCTTCCTAAATAAAAAAAGGCAGCTATATATTATATATCATTTGTAGAGACCAATTTATACAAACAAATAAAGGGGAATAAGTAAGGGATAATCCATGTTGTGCTGATGGTTTTATTGCATAGCTTCCAGCCAATCAGAATTGAGTATTCAGACAGACCATTGTATAAAAAATACACTACTGCTCAAAGGTTTGGGGTCTTTAAGATTTTATTCAGCAAGAATGCTTTCAATTCATCAAAAGTGACAGTAAAGACATTTATAATGTTACTGTGTTATTTATTTATAAAGTTTATAATGTTTCAAATAAATGCTGTTCTTTTAATCTTTCTCTTTATCAATGAATCCTGAAAAAAACTCTATCAAAGATTCCATAAAAATGGAATGAAGCAGCACAACTATTTTCAGCATTGATAATAATGATGTAATGTTTCACCAAATCAGCATATTAGATTCTGTGTCTCATTTCAAAGGCTGCACCCTCCGGTTGTCACATTTGTCATTGAGGCTGCTTCATTATATTCCAAGGTAAGGATGAAAATACAGTTATTTACACCTCACAAGGAATAACAGTCAATTTTATAATGGTAACTTTCCAAAATGAGACAACCTCAATGACGTATGTGGTCCACAAATGCGACCTCCGGAGGGTGCAGCTAGAATGATTTCTGAAAAATCATGTGACACTGATAACAGAGAGTAACGGCTGCTGAAAATTCACAGAAATAAATTCTATTTAAATCTGTTTAAAAATGTAAGACTTTTATATGAAATATAAAATATAATAATCCTTGTTCTCTGTATCATATGACTGGATTATATGTATAAACCTCAGGAGAAACAAACTATGGCTGTCAACAGAATAAATTAATTGTTATTAATGAAAAAAAAAAAACAGAATGAAACTGCAATAAAGTAAATGTAAAATATAATCCCTGGGAATCAAACCCATGTACTTAAGTTTAAACTACTACAACACTCTTGTTCTTCATTTTACTTTTTCCCCTTGCAGCCACATTGGTTTCAAATTTGAAAAACCCTCATCTAGATCTTTTGTTGAGCTTTTTCATCAAATCACATTTCCACAGAGAAGCAGTCCTCCTCAATCTAGATGGATCTGTGTGCTACCAGAAGCTCCTGGCACAATTACTGGGGTTCCCCAGTCATTTAGTTATGTAAGGAACCCTGGATCTGTCCCCTCCACTCGCACACTCACATACTCCATTACATAAGACCGTTGATGACAGACTGCTGATAAATGTCTGTTTTCTCAACTTTGTGTATGTGTGTGTGATCTGTATGACATGCACCCTCACAGAAATGTTCTCGCTCTCTGAACCACAGAAGCACACACATATGCATTGTTAAACACAGTAAGAACTGTAAGAAGAATCTAACAGCTAACAAAAGACACACTGTTCAGAGAGACAGAGAGCAAATGAAAGAAAATAAGAAAAACCAAATGCTAGATCTTCACACATATAAACAAAGAGTCATAGAACTGTGTGTCAGTCGGCTTGCAGGCTTATGTTGTCTGGGTTTGAGCAGGTGCGTGAGTGTTTCAGCTGGTACGGCTGAATTTTCAAAAATAATGTCTTTTTAATTTTTGCAACTCATCGCTCCGCTGTGTAGTATTGCCTCTGCAAAAATAAAGCTCATTTACACTCATTAAATATATAAATATTTACTGTAATTATTTAGGCTGTCTTGAGGCATGAACTTTCTTAACTGTGAAATGACTGTGAAATAGAATGCCAAACAGCTTTTTAAACTAAATATTTCAGCAATTATTGTTCTGCGCCACCAGCAGTACCACATGTAATTGCAAAAATAAATATTGTTCAGAGAAATGTCCTTTCTACCTCTTCTTCCCTGTTAACGTTAGTTAACAAAGATTAAATAAAAATAAAGCTGTTCATAGTTTGTTACTTCATAGTGCATTAACTAATGTTAACAAATTCAACTCTTGCTTTTATTAATGTATTAAGGTGCCATCGAACGTTTTTTTTACAAGATGTAATATAAGTCTAAGGTGTCCCCTGAATGTGTCTGTGAAGTTTCAGCTCAAAATACCCCATAGATTTTTTTAATTAATTTTTTTAACTGCCTATTTTGGGGCATCATTAAATATGCGTTGATTCAGGCTGCAGCCCCTTTAAATTCTCGTGCTCCACGCCCACGGAGCTCACGCTTGCCTTAAACAGTGCATAAACACAGTTCACACAGCTAATATAACCCTCAAAATGGATCTTTACAAAGTGTTCGTCATGCATGCTGCATGCATGCGTCGGATTATGTGAGTTTTGTATTTATTTGGGTGTTTACATTTGATTCTGAATGAGTTTGAGGTTTTGCTCCGTGGCTAAAGCTAACATTACACACTGTTGGAGAGATTTATAAAGAATGAAGTTGTGTTTATGCATTATACAGACTGCAAGTGTTTAAAAATGAAAATAGCGACGACTCTTGTCTCTGTGAATACAGTAAGAAACGATGGTAACTTTAACCACATTTTACAGTACATTAGCAACATGCTAACGAAACATTTAGAAAGACAATTTACAAATATCACTAAAAATATCATGATATCATGGATCATGTCAGTTATTATTGCTCCATCTGCCATTTTTCGCTATTGTTCTTGCTTGCTTACCTAGTCTGTTGATTCAGCTCTGCACATCCAGACGTCCCTGCCCTTGTCTAATGCTTGAACATGAGCTGGCATATGCAAATATTGGGGGCGTACATATTAATGACCCCGACTGTTACGTAACAGTTGGTGTTATATTGAGATTCGCCTGTTCTTCGTCTTTTAAACAAATGAGATTTACATAAGAAGGAGGAAACAATGGAGTTTGAGACTCATTGTATGTCATTTCCATGTACTGAACTCTTGTTATTTAACTATCCCAATATAAATTCAATTTTTAATTCTAGGGCACCTTTAGTAAAAGATTAGTAATCTTAACAAAGATTAATAAATGCTGTAGAAGTGCAGATCATTATTATGTTAACTTATGAATCTTATTGTAAAGTGTTACCATAAAAACATATAGTCCTATCCAAAACTCATCGCTTATCACTTTTAGCTGAGATAAAAAAAAATATGGTATGGAAATTATGCTGCATTTATACAGAAAATATATCTTTCAATAATAATAACTGGGTGTTTCTTCAACTTCAGACCCAGGGGTCTCTGATTTTTATTGCTTTTTGATATGAAAAGCACATTAAAACAGACATGGAAACTTTTTACCATGCAATAAAAACTGTGGTTTTGCACAGTTTGATTACTTTAAATAAACTAGCAATAGAGTGAAAAGTGTGTCATCTTTTACTCATCTTTATGTCGTTCCAAATACATAAGATTTTAGTTCATAATTGAAACACAAATGATGATTTTTAATGAAATCTCAGAGATGTCTGTCCCTCCACTGAAAGTCTGATCTATAAAGTGAGTGTGTCTCCCCTGCTGAAAAATCCTGCATTGCTTACCATAAGGAATGTTTTGCATCCTATGCTGGTCCCTGGTTTGCTGGTTATTGCTGGGAAGTGGGAGTGCTGGTGGACCAGCTACACCAACTCAGTTTTGCTTGAGAACAACATGGCTATGCTGGTCTAGTTGGTCTAGTCAAGTACTATACCAGCTCTAACCAGCATAAACCAGTCTGGACCAACATGGAATTCATGCTGGTTTATGCTGGATTGTTCAGCGGGGTCTTCAGGAGGCTTGGATTAAACCACTTGATTCATATGGATTATGTATGGACTTTTTGAAGCACCAGATTTTTTTGTGTGTGAACTATCCCATTCCCTTTAAGAGGCTTTATTTTCTATGAGTGTCCATAGTTGAAGAAACATCCATAATCCTTTTCCCCCATATTATTAATTATGGGTTCACCAAGTTATTAGAAGAACCTGGACCTGTTTCTCAATGACAGCAGTGGCTCCAGCTGCAATGTGAACCAGTGCAGCACATCAACCAACTGTTACTATGATTAAATGTGACAACAACAATATTGTTGATCTTCATATAAATGCTTGACTGACATTGACACTAACAGTGAGTGAAACAGCCAAACAGCTAAAGAATAAAATGCTTTAGGGAACATCTGTATGCTGTGTTTCCATGATCATACCTCCAGCAGAACCCGATAATGAAAATGAGTTAATGACAAGACATAGTGCAGAAGAATGATCATGAGATTTTCCCCATGAGACAAAACTGTGTGTTAGTATAAGCACATGGCATCTCTACCAGCATACCAACATAGTTTCAATTGGCTTTTCTTCACACTCGTCTATGACCATAACATAATTCTGCTCCCTCAATCATCATAAAAGCTGTGTCAGCATCTTTAGTTTCAGCACCTTCTGTCAAACCTGCAGAGTTGCTTGAAAATCATTACTTCATTCCAACACGGGAAACAGAATGAGAAAAGGGAGGTGAAACTCTGATAGCACAGCAGGTTTCATTACTCCAGCAGCGCAGAAGATCTCACATGACATCTCTCTTCCCTCTGGCTCTTACAATACACTGCCTGTCAATCATCAGCTCCATATACACAAAGTTCTCCAAAGGCCTAGATGCTGGGAATTTTCTGTCATTAGCCAGCCGTCAGTCATAAAAACATGACTGTAAATCTACGCTTCTCACTCACCATCACAGCCTCATCAATGAGCCTCATCAAATCCCACAAACTCAATTTGTCAACCTGTGGAAGTAATTGCCAGGACACACCACAAAGATTTTGCAAGTTGCATGAAAAACAAAATTAAAATGGTCACTGGAAGCAAAAACTTTCAGACTATTTCATCTCATTCTGACAAGCAAGTTTGAAGTGATATTGGCTAGGAAGTATATTCAAAACAAAGTTCTTCCCAAAACCTGTTCAACACTCACCTGGATCATAGGCCAGGACCCACTTTTCCAATTCCCACAGGACAAAATGACAAAGGAAGTGGAAAAGGACACTAGCATGTGCAGTTCTGCTCTGCTGCAACAGAGGGTGAGGGGTGCAGAAGAAAGCGGTCACATTTAGGGGGCTTAGAGACAGAAGGAAAAAGAAGGAGTGGTGGGAGGGAAAGAGGGTGGAGATATAGGAGAAATAGGAGAGAGAGCCCCCCTTCTCTTCTCTGTTTTTTAACTCATGGCAGACCTTGTGAAAACCCCATGAACCGGGCCTTGGAGGAGGGAACGCCTACTTTATTCCTCCTATCCTGGTTTTGGTCCCTCCTTTTCACTCGGTCCTCTGGAGCCATTTCCCAACAATATTGTTGAGAGATTAGTGAGGAGGGGGTTGAGGCCTCCTAAAGCTCCTCACCACACAGACATTATTGAAGAAAGAAAGAATATGGAGGACCAGACCAAAACTAATTACGAAGAAAACCCAGAAACTATGTGGAGCTGCTGGAAGATTTGTTTGCAGTAAATGAATAATCCCCTCCTGCCTACCCAGTCATTCCCATTCCCAACACAGAGGAGCTTTAAGACTTAAAATAATATTGTTTAAATGGAGGGTGTTATAAGATGAAGTGAAAACCTTAGAAACTCAAACAAAACAGAAAATGTGCAATGTATTTAAGCAGAAGCAGATGAGTACTGCAGAGAGAGATGGAGGGATGATGGATGAGAAGTGGTTTTATGGTGCTCATGAGGTAGTGAGAGCAGTCACTGTTATACGATGAGAGCCAAAACTCTGAAGACCTCAGATTCACACACAAATAAACCTCAGCCACATAAACATGCCTACACCATCTGGAGGCAAAACACAAACACAGCATAACACGGCAAAAAGATGGCCTCTGAGTGAATTGTATGGCTCAGGAAGTAGGAATAGGAAAAGGAGAGAAGAAAGAGAAAACACATTTAAAAGAGAACATAAGGCTGGGAATTAGTGCACTGATTCGGAATGTTATCAGATCAATGTAAAAGCTGCACATTTGATCTGATTACAGTAGCTTTGTGAGCGCTGCCACTAGCGTCCTGGGTGGGCGCGGTGGGTAGAGAGGCAATCAGGATGACTTTATACTGTGCAACTTCTCTACAGCACCTGGCCCTTCAATCAACCTCTCAGTTTTTCAACAGGCAGGAAGAAACAGAGTAACATGAGAGGAGAGAAGAGAGGGATGAATAAACCCAAAGAAAGAATGCCCTCCACTCCAGCCATCTGAGAGGATTAGAACTGCTCTGGAGGTTAAAGCTAGAACTTCTTTCTCATACGATCTCTGCACACTTCCTTCAATTTTACACCCCTTTCTCTGAACTGAGATGATCCTGTGACTCCTGTGAAATGACATGCTTCACCTTCATCTGTGCCCACATTTTAGGTTGCAAGCAATATATATTGTTAATATTTGATTAAAGTCCACATGTAATCAAATTAGCCCTATTTACTTTCTTAGCACACATTACTAGACTTGTGGTGAACAATTAACCATTCAAGTTAATCCACAGAAAAAAAGTTTGTCTTTAGTCAAAATCTGAAAATTTGCTTTATTCTTCTCTGGAATGGCATTGGTTTTCTGATGACGTCAGTTTGATAGCTTCACTCGAAATAAGTCACAATACTGAAGTAAAGTTAGTTGCAAGTGAATACAAGCAGGAGTCCTGATGTTCAAGAATATCAGCAGTGCTGCATGTAATCACAACAGTGTTCAGAAAAAAAAAAAAAAACAGCATGATTGTGAGTGAGATTTTATTCAACAGTTCAATAAACAAGAAATTAATATTGAGTATAATGTTTCTTGTTGTAATTTTTTTAACACACCTTTATTGTTTTTGCTCCACCAATGAAAATAATTCCAAAAAAGGCCAAAGCAGAACTGCTACACATCACTGAGCAACACACAGTTGTGGTGATTTGTTCTTGATGTGTGTTTTAATGAACTCGTTGAGGGAATGATTCAATGAATCTGTTACGATCACCAGCTGAAGTGCCCAGGATATCCACCAGAGGGCACTTCTCTCCAGAACACTATCATTCCACCATGAACTACATATCCCAGAATCCTTTTCCCAGACTCATTATCCCTGATTAGTTTCAGCTGTTTCTCATTTACCCTTGTTAACTCTGTCTGTATAAACCTAGTTAACTCAGTCACTCTTTGTGAAGTCTTGTATGTCTCACACTGCATTTCTGAGCATTATTTCTGGTTTGCCATCTCATGATTTTGATCTTCTGCTTGTCTCCCTGGATTTCCCTGTTTGCTTGTGTCTTGGACACTGTCTTTGTTTGTATTGTTTGCCCAGTGGTTTTGACCCTCGCCTGTTATATGGATTACGATTCTGGACTGCCCCAATAAAAGCTGCGTTTGGATATTCAGAGCAGTTTGTTACAGATTCGATCATAAAGATTTCTGAACGAATCTGTGTTTTTGAACAAACTGGTTGAATGAATGATTCAATGACTCACTCATAAAGAAAGTCACTTGCTGCCACCAACTTAGTTGGGTGGGTTAGTTCACCCAAAAATGAAAATAATGTCATTAATTACTAGGGTTGTTCCGATTCCGATACTAGTATCGGAAATACCACCGATAACAAAAAAATTTCTGGCATCGGTATCGGCGAGTATTTAATCTCACGTACCGATCCGATACCATTTTCTTAAACAATACCTAGTTGTGCCCGCTATCTTTGCTTAACGCAGCAAATCGGAAATCAATTCTTCTTCGCGGCTCAGAATGCAAACACAGGAAGTTGTGCTGTGTTGCCACAAGCAACCACTGTTTAGAGCAGCGGAGAAGTGAAAACGCGCTAGCAGTATGTCTGCTGTTTGGCAGTATTTCAGACCAGTAAAACGGCGACATGTCTCATATGCAATGCTGCAATTTCGAGTGGCACAAGTATTGGCAACTTTAACACAAATAACTTAATAAAGTATTTGAAGACGCGTCACCCCGCGCAACACGATGGTTACATTTAGGTTAATGCTGCGTTCACACCAGACGCGAATGAAGCGATAAGCGCGAGTGATTTACATGTTAAGTCAATGCAAAGACGCGAATTGACTCCCTGCGGCGCGATTCGCGTGAATGACGCGGTGCGAATTGAGCGATTCGGGCGTTTGACGCGCTTAAGATGGAGAAGGATGAGGCGTGCCAGCTTCATTCAAACAAAGAGAAATGTTTTCAAAAGACAAATAAAGATAACCGACAAAATTGTCGGGTTTATTGTTCTGGATGACCAGCTGCTGTCAGTCGTCGAAAACGTGAGATTTTTATTTAACAAAATTGTTTCTGGACTTCAAGTTTTAAAGAGATTATTTTCTTATATAGCCTAATTATATTCCTAGATTTATTTGTTGCACTGTTTTTATAGTTATATTGTAAAACTAATATACCTTTTTCAGTTTACAGTGTTAGATTTGTGGCTGCATTTGAAGTTCTTTTTCACTTAAAATAAATAAATAATATAACTGACAAATGTATGTCAGATAATAAAAATACTCTAGTTCACTGTATGTTTTTGTTCTTGTTTTATTAAGGGATAAGTCTGAAGCACACCATAAATAATTCTATCAATTCATACAGGGCTAGTAGTATATATATATACAGATACACACCCAGGTATCGGATCGGTACTCGTTATCGGCCGATACCCTGAGCTCAGGTATCGGAATCGGTATCGGGAATGGAAAAGGGGTATCGGAACATCTCTATTAATTACACACCCTCGTGCCGTTCCACACCCGTAAGACCTTTGTTAATCTTCGGAACACAAATTAAGATATTTTTGTTGAAATCCGATAGCTCCGTGAGGCCTCCATAGCCAGCAATGACATTTCCTCTCTCAAGATCCATAAAGGTACTAAAAACATTTTTTAAATCAGTTCATGTGAGTACAGTGGTTCAATATTAATATTATAAAGCGACGAGAATATTTTTTGGAGCGCCAAAAAAACAAAATAACTTATTTAGAGATGGCCAATTTCAAAACACTGCTTCAGGAAGCTTCAGAGTGTTATGATTCTTCTGTGTTGAATCATGATTCGGATCTCATGTCAAACCGCCAAACTACTGAATCAACTACACTGATTCATCACGCTCCAAAGCTTCCTGAAGCAGTGTTTTGAAATCGGTCATGACTATATAAGTCGTTATTTAGTTTTTTTGCCGCATCAAAAAATTCTCGTCACTTTATAATATTAATATTGAACAACTGTACTCACATGAACTGATTTAAATATGTTTTTAGTACATTAATGGATCTTGAGAGAGGAAATGTCATTGCTGGCTATGGAGGCCTCACTGAGCCATCGGATTTCAACAAAAATATCTTAATTTGTGTTCCGAAGATTAATGAAGGTCTTACGGGTGTAAAACGGCATGAGGGTAAGTAATAAATGACAGAATTTTCATTTTTGGGTGAACTAACCCTTTAAAGTAATGATGTAACATCTAAAAAGTCACTGAAAAATCCCACAAACAGCATTTAGAGCTGAAGTGTGTAATTGTTTGGGGCGGGACTATCTTGTCTTGTTCAGTGTTTTAAAAGTTTCAAATAACTGATTTCTGCCACCACCATCCTGAATCACACAAATCTAGATGTCCAGTGAAGTTTGCACCAGAAGCCCTTTGTTCGAGCAGGCAAGGGAGGCAGAAGCTCCTCCAAAAATTTGGATAAGAAAATAATCCACAGTACAAAAATAAAATATTATGAAATATGAGTCTATAAGTCAAAGTCCCAATGCCACACCAGCGGTTATGGTTATGGTAACAGTGGGAGGCAGCGTCTCTCTTGCCTCCCCTGAGCCCAATGAGTTTTAACAGACCACCTAAAGCATGCTGTGGGTTTGGTGGGGAGTAATTGAGAAAGAATGGGAACTGCTTCCATCGCACTTTGATTCCAAAAAAATGAACAAAGTTCTTACGGGTTTGGCACAACATGAGGGTGAGTACTTAAAGACAGAAATTTCATTTTTGGGTGAACTTACCCTTTAATGGGGACACTAATTAATAAGAAAGTCAACTCACCCACTTATGTGTCACAGCTTAAAGCTACAATATGTAAGATTTTTTGCAGTAAAATATCCAAAAACCACTAGGCCAGTGTTATATATATTGTTCAGTTGAGTACTTCCAATTTCCCAACTGTTTCCAACTAATTGTAAATCATGAGAAAATTTGCGATTTTAACCAAGGCTCCGGGACGTGTGAGGAGTCGCCTGTCAATGGCGTCATATCCACGTTACCCTCGGTTTCCGGTTTTATTGCGTAGAAACCATGGAAACACTAAAGATGCTTTAATATATTACATGTTTTATTAGACAAGGGAACAACTGTTTGGTTACATTTATAGACAGAAAACGAATTATTGTTATATAGCTCAACACGTTTAGTCTTATTGTTTAAATCTAGTTCTTGATTTTCCGAGAGTACCATGCTTTTACCATGTCTCAGAGAAAAAGTAATACAGCATTTTCTCCATCATACAATACATTTTAAAATTAATTGGATGCCATTTATCAACACAAGCCACCCAGCATTTATTAATATGATATTCTATTTCTAAAATCGGTCTAGCTTACTGCAGTGCACAACAAGTGTCTCACAGCAGCCGCCAAGCAAACGCACAGAGTAACATTTAACATTATAACATTTTCAACACAGTCAAATGTATCTAATATGATAATCTGCGCTGTGTTACCTCATGCGCTTGACCAGAAGAAGCGGCATCGGCGACTGCGGCATAAAAGTTCTGTGTATGTCGCATTCGTCTCTCATTAGCAATATCTCGCAGCAACCTCTGCGCTGCTTCCGACTACAGTAACGTTAATAATCTGATCCATGAACAGGATTTCTGCCCGAGTCCTATCCTGATTCTTTTCCACTGGCTGTGAGGTAAAGATGACATTTCCCAAGATTCCGCGCTCTAACTCGGTGTCATCAAGCTAAGCCTTTGTTTTGAATAGGCGACCTCTAGCGGTGAAAATTTTACATATTGTAGCTTTAATATCACATCACATTCAAACTTGAAAACATGATCTGTGAGGGATTTTAAGAGAGAAATCTGTTTGGTGAAATTAAAGGTAGGCTACATCTCCGTGCCTGTGACAATCATGACACTGACACATGTAGTGTTTACTGAGCTTTGATGACTGATGATCTGAAAATAAGTAACAAGTTAACAAAATAATATATATATATAAAAAATGAAATTTGTTACTGTGCTCTATAGTTATTATTTTGGAATAAATGTTAATGTTTTAAAAAGCACTTCATTGATTAGAAATATACTTTGTTTAAAAAAAATACTAAAATACAATTGCATTTATTGTTGTTTTCTTCTTGATAGTGTAAGTAATGCTTATGTATTTATTTAACATGGAAACTATGTCAACATTCAACATCAAGTGTAACTGGAACATGAATTTACATTTAAAAAAAACGTCCTCATTTGAGAACACCACAGCACGCCACTGGTTTGCACAGACCTTATCAAACAGCACAACAGTTGGAGCTACATCTTGGACAGCATTTGATGAAGAACTGCGTCTTTCCAGATCCCAAGAGTCACAATACAGTAAACAGAAGATGGAACAAAAGCAGCGTAATCTCTCTCATTTCCTGTTAGGTTGTTGGTAGCAAAACGTGAATGCATCCTGGCAGACATATTTTTTAATGTGTACATATATATAATAATGAGCATGCGTGCATGCATGAAGTCAGTCTTCTGCATCTCTCATGGCAAGACTATTAAATAGTATTAAAATACACTTTCCAATACAATTTTATGCACACAACCCCACACTCTGGCATATAATCCCTTAAAAGGGAGGAAAAACTCAATCCCTCAATCTACTTCAGCCTATATCCTACTAAGGCAAATGCTCTCTGCCTCTTTCTCTCTCTGTCTTCCTCTTCATACTGTAAACAGCAGTGCAGACACCATAATCTCTCTCAGTAAAAAAAAAGGGCTTCTCTCCAAAGCCCGGGGCCACTGAGTCTGTTGTTCACCCGATCTCTCTGTACATGGCAGCTTTTACAAATGTAGGAGGGTGAACCATCCATCGGTTATGCCAGGTGCTTAATTATGCAGAGATTTAAAATAAACACCATCGCAAAGTTAAAAGGACATGAGTAGGGCAAATATAGGCAGATCACATAGAGTTCAAAGCAATGATAAGCAGTGTTGTTATCCCCTCTAGTGGCTGTGAATAGAATTGCAGGTGCTGCTGTAGAAATGCAAAAATATTTTCACCTCCAAAGAACAGATTTCTCAGCACAGTTTATGCTCATTACAGTTATTTCCTGGAAATTTGATTACAATGATGTCAAATCATGTGTTTTTAATTTAATATCATCTATTTCATTGCAAAATGTTTTTGAAAATATTCTTTTGAAGCATAAAACTGAGGGTTAAGCTTGTTATTTAAAAGTATAAATGATGCATGAAAAAAATTTAATCTCTTATTAATCAAGCAGTTGTTATAAGGAGGACACCTGTAAAACATTTATTAAGAGATGAATGTGCCATAGCAAGCAATTTTTTTTTGGGGGGGGGGGGGGGGGTCATATTATGTGCACTCTAAAATGGATTTTGGTAAGGTGTTGGACTTTCTATAGAGAAGAAAACAAAAGATTAACTATTTAGTGGCAAAGAAGTATATCCAACCAGGGGAAACAATACTGGTTATTTTTAAACACAATCACCCATTTCTCTAATGAAAGATGTTGTTCATATACTAAGAGTTGACCCCTGTCACTGATTCAGACTGAGCTTCTTCTTCTTCTTCTTTTTATTTCAGAAAGCCAATCAGGCAGTAAAACACAACACTATCAGAGCTCTGAAGGGCTTTACAGAGAGCAATGTGTGTCGGGATGCTGCTTTCAGCAAAGACAGCGAGGAAAGTGCATTTATTCTGTATAATAATCGACAAACGGCCACTGAAGGGGTCAAACAAAAAGGGTGGTGGGCAGAATGGGAAGTAAATGCAAGAGAACAACAGAGCATGTCATTTAAATACATGCACACATCGACAGTTCGCATAAGTCTATATAAACACACACCTGCTGTTTACACGCCCATTGTTCATTGCATCTAGGTGTGTGTGCTAATCCCGCCCACAAAACTGACTGACGGACAGATATAATGAACCGCGCTGAAGAAACAACAAACCAAAGACAGTTAAACAGTAATTAATACATAGCTGATGCAACACCGCACAAATGTGAGTCAGCCTTAAAATCAATGAACTCTTGCTGGATTAGCAATATAACACCTCACATAATCTTAAATAACACACAAGTGTGTGTATTTCTGTCTGTATTCTGCTATCAGCACATCTTAGCAAATCAGAACTGCAAAAATCCATATACTGCAGATCCGAAAAGACCAGGAATACACACAAACACACACACGTACACAAACATAAATGTATACACACATCAAATATGCGAGCAAATGGACTAACCTGTTCACAAGGATCAAAAGATGCAGCTGAATAACAGTCCAATAGTATGCCAAACATATAGAAACTGAGGCCTGCACACACACACAAGTTTGGAGAGAGAGGAGGAGGAGGAGTTAGGCCTCCTCCACCCACACACACACACACACACACACACACACACACACACTGAGGTGGTGTGACTCTTTGACTGAGCTGTGCATAGGCTTCCAGCTGGCCTGTCTTTCAGTAAAGCACTGGGCTGATCTGTTCTCTGGTATATAAAGATGCCACTATCTCCACTCTCAATTGCCTATAAACTCAGTTAAGTCTGTCAGACACTCTCCCTCCTCCTATATCTGTCTCCCAACCTCCCTTTCTTTCCCCACCAGAACCAGTACTCAACTGTGCTATTTTGAGACACCGTGAATTTGAACTAAAATGTGCTTTTAACATACTCTGTATTAAAAAAAATGTATTTAGTTAACACTTATAGTACACAAGGTGTACACATTTTAGTTCATATTCATGGTGTCTCAAAATAGCACAGTTGAGTACACTTAGATGTTCTTAATATTATCTTAAGAAGTACTAAAGAATCATTTTTAATACAAAATTAGTGTGTGAAAATAGAGCACTTTAAGTACATAATGGAAGTGTACTTTTTTTCACTTGGGATTTTAGTCAGCTGTTTTTGAGAATTCAAACACTGGTCAACAGAGGCATGTGATTGTTATTACTCAGTGTTTTAGCAAGACAGTCAAACTGTTTCTACATCAGTGGGTCTAAACTAGGAGACCATGGCCCACAAGGGGGCCTCAGCAAATGTCCAAATGACTCAAAATGACTTATAATGTTTTTAAACATCAAAACAAGCATTAAAGTAAGCTACAGCAACTAAAAATCAAGAATCAATTTCTTATTTGAATATACCACCAAACTTGCCCTCATGTTGTTCCAAACCTGTATGACTTACTTTATTCTGTGGAACATAAAAAAGAAAATAAGTGAAATCTGTCAGTGTTTTGTTTTTCAACCATACAGTGGAAGTCACTGGGCTCCAATGTTTAGTGTTCTTCAAAATATCTTTTTTTGTGTGCTAGCATAAGAAAGAACGTCATAAAAGTTTGAGTACATGATGACAGAATTTTCTGTTTTGGGCGAACTATGTGGGGGGGGGGGTGCACTATCCATTTATCAGTCAATGACTGGATCATGCAACAAAAGAAAGAATAGAGAAAAGACAACACTTTGTGAATGCAACATTTTGTGTGTATGAAAACTGAGTGCAGATCAAGATTGAGCTTTGGAGCGCACTTCTGGGGAATTTAAGATGATAGGTTACATTCCACTGGAGGTTCTCCAGTATTTACTAAACCAGTTAGTCCACTGCTTGTTATGCTGTGACACACTCACTGTAACAGTTACATTACTGAGTAACAACACACATGTAATACATACAATTCCTCATGGGTCCACACACACACACACACACGCACAGACAGACACACTCCATACTGATTATGTTATGATTCTAAACACTTCACTCAGACCTACAGCTAATGGAGCACACGCTGAGTGATGCTCTAAAAACCTTATTGTGTGTGTGTCCCTCAAACCAGCCAGAGGGCATTTTGGAAAAGGCCTTCCCTTCCCATACACCCACTCACAAATCCCTCTGTCACCACTATTGAATCTGACACTGACCTGTGTGTGTGTGTGTGTGTGTGTGTGTGTGTGTGTGTGTGTGTGTGTGTGTGTGTGTGTGTGTGTGCGTGTGTGCGTATAGTGTGTGTATCTATCTATCTATCTATCTATCTATCTATCTATATATATATATATATATATATATATATATATATATATATATATATATATATATATATATATATATATATATACAGTACAGTCCAAAAGTTTGGAACCACTAAGATTTTTAATGTTTTTAAAAGAAGTTTCGTCTGCTCACCAAGGCTACATTTATTTAATTAAAAATACAGTAAAAACAGTAATATTGTGAAATATTATTACAATTTAAAATAACTGTTTTCTATTTGAATATATTTCACAAAGTAATTTATTCCTGTGATGCAAAGCTGAATTTTCAGCATCATTACTCCAGTCTTCAGTGTCACATGATCCTTCAGAAATCATTCTAATATGCTGATCTGCTGCTCAAGAAACATTTGATGTGTACAATTGTACAAAATATTTGTGTACAATATTTTTTTTCAGGATTATTTGATGAATAGAAAGTTCAAAAGAACAGTGTTTATCTGAAATCTAATCTTTTGTAACATTATAAATGTCTTTACTGCCACTTTTGATTGATTTAATGCATCCTTGCTGAATAAAAGTATTAATTTCTTTAATTTCTTTTCAAAAAAATAAAAATAAAAAATCTTACTGACCCCAAACTTTTGAACGGTAGTGTATAATGCTACAGAAGCTTTGTATTTCAGATAAATGTTGTTCTTTTGAACTTTCTATTCATCAAGGAATCCTGAAAAAAAAAGTACACAACTGTTTTCAACATTGAAAATAATCATAAATGTTTATTGAGCAGCAAATCAGCATATTAGAATGATTTCTGAAGGATCATGTGACACTGAAGACTGGAGTAACGATGCTGAAAATTCAGCTTTGCATCACAGGAATAAATTACTTTGTCAAATATATTTAAATAGTACACAGTTATTTTAAATTGTAATAATATTTCACAATATTACTGTTTTTTACTGTATTTTTAATTAAATAAATGTAGCCTTGGTGAGCAGACGAAACTTCTTTTAAAAACATTAAAAATCTTAGTGGTTCCAAACTTTTGGACTGTACTGTATGTATATATATATATATATATGTGTGTGTGTGTGTGTATGTATGAATATAGAGTGAAGAATTAACCTTACATCACATGAAAAGAACAGCAAAATAACATTTCATTGTGCTTTATCAATATGCACTGACTCGCACTGAGTGATGCCATTGTTTCCCTGCAGCAGTGAAAAGATATTTTCACTGATCTAAGAAGCTGAGTTGGGTTAACCAGCAAAAAAGAATAGGGCCACGGCCTTACTGCACCATTGGGAGGTGTGTGTGGTCAGGGAAAAGCTCCTAATGTGGGCCTGCAGCATCCAAGATGAGTCTGCATGTGCCAGGACAAGAAGCCAGCACGAAGATTCAGACTCAAAGGATGAGCGGAATGAAAGGCACGTACTGAGGCAAAAAAAAAAACATAGCTTATGAATTAATTCACTCACAAAGATGAACAGCGTAAAGAGAATGACATGCGTCCAAATCGATCCAAACCCTCTGGTGTATGAACAAAAGTTTTCCATAGTCTCCTAGCACTGGTCTGGGTGGTCAACTCTTTCCGTTAAACCCTGAAAATCTCCCAAAATAAACAAAACTCATCTTGGAACAGTATTTAACGAAAGGGGTTTAATGGAAAAAGCAATTCGGTGCTCCTCTCGCCCTCTGCCTCAACCCTCTTGGAGAATGTAAACAAAGCAAACAGTGAAGAAACTTGATGGACTTGTTATAAAGAAGAAATACCCATAATTCACTGCAGTGAGAAATTCAGCTGCTCTAAAGGGGTTATTTACCACTGGGCAAACTTCAATAACAATTCGATAGATGGAACAGGCTTATATTTGAGAAAATGGAACAATGGAGTGCAGACACATAGGGAAGAAAGAGGGTGTGAGAGAAATTTGGAGAGAACGCTATTGCTCTGGAATGGCCGCCTAGCTGAGATAACTATCAACGCTGTGAGAACGGAGCAATGGGTTGTTTTGTGCTGGAAAAGAGAGAGCTGTATTGGATTGCTTCTTTGTTGTCCACATAACTGGATTAATACGAACATGGAAGGTGGAAAACATCTGCTGAGCATTACGAGCCGTCGGGGGACGCCCATGCACCTCTTGCGCCTTGGAGCCTCACAAACACACGTGCAAAAAGACACACGCTCGCACTTACACAATCCACACGGTGCTCATTTCCTGCCTGGAAAGTGGGGCCAGGCCGACAGCACCGTTTCTTGACTCGTTGTATACCTTCACTCCCATCCCCCCCATCCCTATATTTCAGAAACTCAAGTGGAAGTTATAGGAGGCGTTTCCACATCAGCACTATGATACAGTAAAACATAAGCACACCATCTGCACACTTATTCAACCAGATACTTGATCAGTCCTAACTCACTGAGGAATGTAAAACCAGCGAAAACAAAATGGAGAGGATGACATCATAGCAAATGGAGGAAAGGGAAGAGTGGCAGAGTGCTTTAAAGTGGAAGATGATGTAATTACAAGCATGAGTGTTGAGCATCAGTTCACAACTTGGCTCATGACGTTCGTTAACGTAGACAACATGGAGACATTATGCATGTAATGCGGTTACTAAAACTTTTTCACACCAGGTGATTTCACATCAGGCTACCATCCTACTGACTTCTGAAAGTCATTCTGTCTGTTTCCATGGAGATGATTGGCTGTGAGAAAACGACCAAACTTCCAACAAATGATTCAGACTCTCTGTAGACATGTTTTCAGATCTCCCTTCCTGTTAGGATGCTTTTTTCTTATCTAAATTTTAATCACGATAAAAGAATCCACAAATCTGCTGTAAGACCCACACTGGGCACATACTATTGAGTCTTGTCAGCAGGCCTGGGGATTTAGCTATCCCAGCATGCCTGTCGTAGCATGGCACTAAAGCGGCAGAACACTCTCAGCAGTTACCTCTAAAAATAAACAAAGATGACAACAACAAACACTGGGGTTTGCGCTGAGTTGCGTCTGCCAAATATGAGCTGATGCCATTAGTCAGGAGGGCAAAAAAAGTCAGAAGTAACTTATATGTCACCTTAGAGGAATTCAAGGAATTCAAGAAGTTAAACAACCACATATCCTGGACCACATTTATAATCTAATTCCAAACCATCCAGAGTTACCTCGCTCATTTAAATACTACCAGAAACATTTCGAGATTCAAAACACTGTTGTAACTCTGTAAAATCCTTTCAAAGCATTACCACAGATCTGACCAGACCTCAATGTTTATAAAGACTTAAACTGAGTAAAGAAATGTTCCCAGACTACATAACCTACTTTCCCTGCAAAAAATAGTGCAGCCAAAGCCTTTCAGTGACTTACAGGTAGGTTGGTTTACTTGAATATGACAAAAATCCATAGTGATGTTTCATCAAATATTCACTCAAAAGACATTTCGGATGTATTGACATACACTACAGTTTGGGAATTTTTTTTATGTTTTATAAAGACGTCTTTTATGCTCTATAAGGCTGCATTTATTTGAATAAAAATACAGTAAAAACAGTAATATTGTAAAATATTATTTCCATTTAAAATACGTGTTTTCTATATGAATATATTTTAAAATGTAACTTATTCCTGTGATGGCAAAACTGAATTTTCATCATCATTACTCCAGTCTTCGGTGTCACATGATCCTTCAGAAATCATTCTAATATACTGATTTTCTGCTGAAGAAACATTTCTTATTATTATCAATGCTGAAAACAGTTGTGCTGCTTAATCTTTTTGTGAAAACCACGATACTATTTTAGGATTCTTTGACGAATAGTTCAAAAGAACGGCATTTATTTGAAATCGATTTTTTTGTATATATTTATTATAAAGTCTTCACTGTCACTTCTGATCAATTTAATACATCCTTACTAAATTTCTTTCAAAAAAAAAAAAAAGACTGACCCAAAACTTATAAGAACAGTTGTTTCCTCTCTATTGCAGTCCATGGGTACTCATATAAACTATAAAAACGTAGTACAGAGCCAGTTGTTGTTATGTGATCAAGAATCCAAATTACAGTAGATATACAGAGTCACAATGGGTAATGATTATAGGTAATGAATGACCTATAACTTCAAATGAAACCTGACAGCTAAATTCCATTTAAAAAAAAAAAAAAAAAACATGCAATCAATGTATAACAACAGTTTCTGCAGAAACCAATACAAAACCGTCTGTTTTGAGTTAATAATAAAACAATACAGTATTAACCAGACACCAAAGTTCTCTTTCAATCTCATCCAGTAACACAAACAGAGAGAATGAAAGAGCATCTCAGCTCTTCAACATTCTGGAGCCGTTGCCTGGACCACAATCAGAAGACTTTGAGAAACCCGTTTCATGAAATATGGATCAAATGAAATGCAAGAATCTCACCCAGAGAGCCAAAAACATCCTGTTCTCAAAACCGTCTCTCAGTACCTAAAAAGAAAACACAAACAGCTAAACTGATTAAAACACCGTTTCTCAGGTTTAACTACATAGACCAAACAAATGTACTCACTCGCAAATAGCTTAATTGCACCAAAGATAAATACCCGCGTGAACTGTTCAGTCCATTACTGAGTGCACACATGAAAAAATAAAAATTCGGTTTTGGCTGCAACACTCCCATCTGATAGTGTCATATGATGATTGGCGCTGAAGGTCTCCATGTCCCATGCCCAGAGGGTACAACTCAATGCTCTGCTTTATTCTGCTGCTTTCTATCTGTTTTATTCCACAAAGCAATTACTGCAGATGTTGAGTCACTGAGCAGAAATATGAGGCCTGGCTGGTTGATAAACAGTAGACTGATAGTCCAGTCATGAGACCAACATACCAGCCCTCATTCGCTAGTTAAAGGATTAGTCCACTTTTAAATACACTTTTCCTGATAAATTTACTTACCCCCATGTCATCCAAGATGTTCATGTCTTTCTTTCGTCAGTCGAAAAGAAATGAAGGTTTTTGAGGAAAACATTGCAGGATTTTTCTCCTTACAGTGGATTTCAATGGCTACCAACAGATTGAAGGTCAAAATTACAGTTTCAGTGCAGCTTCAAGGGATTTGAACGATACCAGATGAGTAATAAGGGTCTTATCTAACGAATCGATCGGTCATTTTCGAAAAAAAATTAACCGTTTATGCTTTATAAACAAAATATCGCCTTGAACGCACTTTCCGCTTCCGCTTTCTTCATAACGCTTACGCTGAATGTTCTACGCCTTCCCTATTCTACTTACGGAACGAACGCGGCGCCAGTTTCGTTTTTTTCCGTAACTTGAATAGGGAAGGCGTAGGACATTCAGCGTAAGCGTTATGAAGAATGCGGAAGCGGAAAGTACGTTCAAGGCAATATTTTGTTTATAAAGCATAAACGGTTGTATTTTTTTCGAAAATGACCGATCGATTCGTTAGATAAGACCCTTATTACTCATCTGGTATCGTTTAAAGCCCTAGCCATTGAAATCCACTGTAAGGAGAATAATCCTGGAATGTTTTCATCAAAAACCTTCATTTCTTTTCGACTGACGAAAGAAAGACATGAACATCTTGGATGACATGAGGGTGAGTAAATTTATCAGGAAAAGTGTATTTAAAAGTGGACTAATCCTTTAACATATGTAAGAGATGGAGGAAAGAAGCCAGAAAATCACCAGAAAATCAGCACCATTCCATGGTTGATAATGTCTGTTGAAATATCCAATTAAAAGTGTTAACATTTCTTGGCCTTACTGTATCACTGACAACATGTTCAATGAATGTTAATCTTCTGAGAATTGTATAAAAGCTATTTCAACTAGGGGTGTGACGGTACACATATTCGTACAGAGTCTTTCAGTTCAGAGTTGAAGCCCATTAACCACTTTTAACCACCAATAATCGCAATAAGCTCTGTGTTTTGTCACTTTCAATAAGAAACAAAGTCTCATCCCTCAAATTCTGTCCATTTTATCACAAAATTCAAACAATAAATGCCGTTTTGCCACTCTTTGATGTGGCGTGACAGATCACTGTACAGGTCCCTCATTTCGAGGGGTTGCGTGGAGAGCAAGTGAACGTGATCATCTCTTCCTCTTTAATACTAGTACAGAATAAACTTAAATGAACATCTGAAGGTATGTTGAAAGATACAGTATAACTTGCTGAAACATCTCATATCTCGTGTAATCGCTCAATCAGTGTTTCAACCGCGGAAAGACGTCAATGCAGCTTGTAAACAATATGTAGCATTTAGCCTACCTCAGAAAAGCCATTCAGTGTCCACAGCTCATTAGTTCGCTAGAGAAATTAACTCTTTCGCTACATATATGCACTATATTAGCCTATATATTCATTATATTTTACTTAACCTGTTTTGATTATTTAATTTATATGTTTAATGTATGTTTAAATAAATCTGTCATGAAAACAAGTTATGATGGCCACAAAAATGTTTTCATAAAATTTTTATGTGAGTGTTGATTATTATATCTAAAAGTAAATAGCAACTGAATTTAATAGTTTGGGCTCTGTTGTTAACTGTAACCTTTAATATTATAGTAAAGTGCAAGAAAGGGCTATCTATATATAGTCTATCTCTGCTACAGCATTAGCAGAGATAGATTTTTTTATCCTTAAGTAAATTTTAATTAAATTTATTTAAAGACAGAGATGCAATTAATACAATTAAAAGCTATTTTATGGTTAGTTTTCTCCCTCCTGCTTTACCAAATCCATACCTAACCTGACTTTAATACAGAGGGATGTACCAAACCATCATTTTTGTGTACTGTTACTCCCCTAATATCAACCAATTAAAAATGTGATTTTTATAAATTAAAATAGCTTCATAAATAAAACATTTATTATTATCATCATCATTATTATTATAATTAAATATAAAAAATATTAAACTAAATTAAAATATTAAATAATATAATATAAAAAGTCATTAAAACGTAATACACATCAACTTTTTACAGCTAATGAGTTTGCTGAATAGTAAACTGTGTATGTGTAAACAGTGGGCAAGCCGATCAATGTGTGTGATGGAAAAGAGTGTGCATGATGAATGAGCGAGCAGCGCTTACCTGAGACTGCAGCACATCAGTACACAGGACTATAAACTACACACATACACATACAAACACACAGCAATGCACCGAACGTTACAAATCATGCACCAAACACTGTTAAGAGTAGTACACAGATGAGCACGCTAATAGCTTTGTTACCTCTGAAGAAGGGCATGGTGAATGGTGCCTCCGATCCCCTCGTTTCCCCCTGCCTGCCCTGTCCCGGAGACCTCCGCCTCCTCCAACGCATCACTGTACAGTCCGATAACACACAAACCCTGCCTGCTGATGCTCTGTAAAGTTGTCTGTGCTGAATAAATGACAAGTCAGGAATGTGCGTTTTCTCTCATGGACGGCGTCATACTCTGAGCACACACACACACACACGCGCACACACCTAACACAGGAGTTCACAGTGAGTCAGGACGAGAGGATGCAGCTGCATTTCCTTTCACACTTTCTCCCTCTCACTCTCTCTCATCAGTTTGGTGGCTTTCCATCCTCACTGCAGCAAATTCTGCGGCGTCAGCCTCAAATCAGAGCTTACACACATACACACACACGCACAAACAAAGCAACACAGTTGAAAATTAGCAAACAGCACATTCACACTGTATCACCGCTATGAAACACCTGCTGTTCTCACATCATGTGCTGATGGATCTACAGCATCTATATAAGTGGTTCTCAAATGGTTGTGTTTCAGGAAAGATTTTACAATGGATTTTACATCAAATAGTGATGCAATACAGCAAATTTTTTTTTTTTTTTTACCTTGCATAGTTTGTTCATAGTTTGTTAATATCACACAATCTGTCCATACTGGCATCTGTCTAATTCGACTACTTCTATCACGTGACAAATTTTTGACTAATTATCGCAGAGATTGATTGGACACACACAGCCTGACATTAACAACAAATAAAGATGATCTCCCCCATTTTAAAAGCTATTGATTTGTTATTTAAGCTATGCATGATTATATGGTAAGTTGCATTTTCATATTTCCATTTAGCATTGCTTTTCTCTGCTGTCTGTGACTCTATCAGAGCAGAGCTCATTATTTTCATAGAATCACTGACCTAAATCATAAACTGTTCACATGAAGAAACATGAACCATCATGTGTGCCCAAAGCCAGACACCTGAAAAAAAGCAGTCCACTAATTAAATTTCAGCAGGATATCAACAGATAAATGTGCAGTGAGTCAGCATTTTTGGTTTTTGAATGAGTTTTCGGTTAAATACCTGAAAAAAAGGTCTGTGGTTAACACAAGCTGAAGACATTTTCACAATTTATTTTATGACGTAAAAAATACATCAGTAAACCCCACTTGTGACTTTTTTATGCTTTCACATGTCTTGAAAAAGGTTTTTGCTAAATAAGTTGTGACTAAGTGACTAAATTTGACTACAAAGGTTGTTGGACACCGAACAGGTAAACTCATCTACGCACTAGTCCGCTTTTACATCCTTGTTGCATTTATAATCCTGCTCATGCAAACTATTATTATTTGAATTTTCCAGCTTGCAGATTTTAAAGCTACAGCCTGTAAGTTTTGCCTCTTTGTCGCCATCTCTGTTTGAAACCTGCAATTGCAGTTATTTGTGTAATTATCGTCTTTACGTGGTTGTGCACGGCTCCTCGGCGCGGATGAATCTAATGTTAGCTGTCAGTCACCACATCGGTGTGGATACTGTACTTCGGAATCACAGATTGTACGACCAAAATAAGAATTATGAAGTAAGAATTAAGAAGAAATTACGCAAAGACGAACGGCTGCATGCTCGAATTTCCAGTGGAAACCCACCAGTACCGCTCTTATTAGAAAACATTATTGCAAGCTTACCGTTGTGAATCAGGCTAAGGTAAGGAGATAGTTTTGAACACTGGCTGGTTATGTACTTGCTCAAAAATTGATTTTGGATCGTTTGTAACCAAAACAAAATTACGGACTGCAGCTTTAAATAAAGATTGAACACGTTTTCGGAAGATTAATGGTGGTGACATTTAAGTCATGCGACTGTGGTGTTGCTTGTTTATAGCTTAACTTTTGATTTTTACTTCTGTTGATTGAATTTAGGCTTCAAAAATTCGTAAAAGTTGTGTACATTTGTGAAGATTATTTTGATGAACAAAATGTGTACGGATCATAAACAAATCAAAGCTGATTTACCCTTCCATAAGTTTAAGACAATAATTGAGTAGGAAATATAAAATAAAATCATATATTTTATACTGAAACACAGCCTGTCACTTTAATTCATCGCTACATTGGCAGTAATATCAAATTTTATACACTTCATGGTGTCTGGCTGAAGGAAAGTGCAAGCTACTCTCTTTCACTCTAAATCCACAGCAGAATTTGACATTCTGAGTGATGTGATGGCATCCGCCTCTGTTCCCTGTGTTTGTGTTGTGGTCGGAAGTGCTCCAAAGACTGGAAATTAGTGGCCAGTGGAACCCGTTTACACAGAAACATGCTGGACCCACCAGAGGAATGTGGGTTTGGTGATTTGGCTAGAGATGAGGAATAAAAACCACTAAACAAAATCATTGCACTCTGAATCACTGCGATCATTTTGATGCATTTATCAGATGCCTCGGCTACTATCATGCTGTGATGAGTGTATAATTAAAAGCCATAATCCTTGAAATGTTCACACATATTTGTGTATGTTCACAGTGTGAACAGGCAGGTGTGTGTGTGTGTGGACTGGGTGGAGCACGAGGCCTGTAGCTTCACAGCACAGGGGTGCGTTCACACATACGGTCCTCATTATGGCACCAGAATTAAAACTCAGTGTGAGCCTCAGTGCTGGTACTGTCTGTTCTCTTATTGCATTCTGACACCTCTCTCCTCCAGAACACACTGATGAACCTGCCTGTACAGTGCTAAGATATTTGGAACAACTCCCAAGAAGACATATTACATAAATGAAGACATAAATGAAATTGATAGGGGTTATTGTAATTCACATTGTGCACTTTTGGCTTCAGTGTGGTGCTAACACTACTCCAGACGTTCATACCCGAGTGGTCAAAACCAGTGCAAATCTGACAAGTGTGAAATAATGTATATCCTAGGCTTTAGTGTTCAATTAAAAGCCTACAGTAGCCAGCACACTGTGCAGCATTAAACATGATACACTGTAATCCCTTGTGTATTTTGACCAATACAATCACATTTTCACAATTAGTTCTCACCACTTATTGAAGACAAGTGGTGTATTTGGTTAAAAAATACAAATTTACTTATTTTTGTGAGTTGAAATATATAAAAAAAATAGTTGTTCTTATATTTGAAACTTCTGCCTTATAAATATTGAAATATTTATAATTTTCCCTACACATGGGCAAACTTGTTTGAGATTAAATAAGTCCTGCTTATTTGGCAGTACATGCTATCTAAAGCATGGTGCTCAAATAAAAGGCTCAAATGACTGTGAAATCAATTTACATCCACCAAACACGTAGCTGTCACTGTTGACAGATACTGTCTGAAATGTCCATTATGGTGATTAGTGTTCCATTAGTGAATTAGGTATATTCATTTCAAATCAATTTTCTTTTTGCATTAGTTCTAGAATCATATTTCGAGATAGAGTGCAAACTGCCGGTTCGCTGAAAAGAATCCCTTCAAAAGAATAATTCACGAACCGGTGTTGTAGGAAATCGGGTCCTCCCTCCAAATCAGATCTCCATCAACTATCAGTAATATACTAAGCACACACACACACACACAACATTAATTTAAAATGGCTTACTATATTGTTCATAATAAAAACAAATTGGACATAATGCAACTTCTTTCACTTGATAAACTATTAATATAATAATAATAATAATAATACATGGGGCCAAGCACAAAAAAGGCACAAGAAGCCAGCCAACATGGCTGTGAGCATCAGACCAACTGAAACAGTGAGCAATTAAAGACATTTTAAGATCATTTTAGGCAAAAGAGCTGAAAAATCATAAATACAGTTAATAATAAAGATTTACTGATTTATCACTTTTGAAAAATAGGTGGCGCTGTGACCAAATTAATGTGGTATGGTCAGATTGAGGTGACAATGACACTCACAAACTTTGGTGCATTGCAGAGATACGAACTCAACAGTCATTTTGGCATCAAGCCTCAAATTCGTTGCCATGGTAAATGAATACAGTTTCGTCTATCAACACGAAATCCAAAACCTTTTAACGACATGGTCTGAAGATGATACGATTCGATTTTGGTGAAAATTGGACTAACGGTCTAGAAGTAGTTTGAAAAAGTATGTTTTTAAAGAAAATCAAACTGGCGGACAGGAAGTTTGGCTGACTGTGGCAAAATTGGCATCAATGTTCTCAGCATGACCCACAGAATCAATTAAGACCAGTCTCATTACAATAGGCCACATTTATATAAAACTATTAGCATTTTTTTTTAAATTTCATTATAACATCTCAAAGCCTTTTGAGTACCTTCAGAGCATAGTGCTGATGTCACATACTGAGTTTCGTAATGGTACATCAATGCATTCATAAAATATAGCATTTTATATCATAATACTGTATTGTAGTTAATGGCAATTTCATGTTTTCTTCAATTATAGCGCCACCAAGAGGCACAATCCCACCGCTTTTTTTACGTGTCCTCATAGTGAGCCCATACATGTGTGTGTCAAATTTGGTAAAAATATCTCATTTCATTTCGGAGTTAAAAACAATTATATGAATGAGAACATAAAAAATGACCCATGGACGACTTTGTTTGAATTTTTTTGGCACTTCCTTTCAAAATTTTGACATTTGTGCATTAGCATATAGTTAACCAGCTAAGGTTCCATGTTGGTGAGTAACAGGCTAGGAGGAGTTAGAAAAAGTAGTTTTTTGGAAAAATCAAAATGCGGGAAAAATTTCGAGACGGAAAATGACGTCATAGGGTGCAATCGAATCGTCTTGAGCAAAGGAATCAGAGGGAAAGAAATTTGGTTTCTACCTTCGGTGCTTGTCCCCTAATAATAAACAAATAGCTTAATTAAACATTATTACATAGTTCTTTTAATAACTGAAAAATTTGGACATTTAACATTTACATAAACATTAAAGAATGTCGTGAATGCATGTAGGGTATGTGCAAATGCGTAGTGTATAAGCTAAGCTATCAGGCTAGTCATGTATCTATGTTATGCTAGTACTTAAGCTAACTAAAACATTAATGGTCATTATAAAGTAGTTCAAATTATATATCGTAATCATTGTTTCACAATGTTGTGGAAATTGTAATCAGGCGCTATAGAGTAAAAGAGTCAGTGGGGGTCCAAAACATGGGATCCAAATGGTGACCCGTTTTCAGGGGACAACCTGTTTAGTTTGCTTACTTCAGGTATTATCTACTAATAGCCTTGTTTTTTTAACCAAACCAGGTCGCGGTGGTTTTGCCAAGTAAAACATGTTCTTGAATAAACATATTTTGTTGATCCTGGAACAACATTCCTGTCTGAAAACCCTATCCCTAAGCCTAACCCTAACCATAACATATCCCTAAAAATTAGACGAAAACTATGAGGTGAATAACACTGATGTAGAAGCACCTAACCCTGGCTGTAAGCCAAACCTGACATAAACTGTAATTTGGCCCTTAAATCTGATTGGTTGATTGGAATGTTGTTCCAGGATCAACAAAGATGCAGGAACTGTCCTGACCGCAGACTTCACTCATCAACACAATACCAACCCCAATTACTACTACTACTAGAGAGAAGCTACTATAAGGCAATACATTTACTCAAATTCTCAGAGTATTGCATTTAATTTGCATTTAGCAGTAAAATAAATATGTATCATATGGATCCTTTAGCTTTTCTCTTCATTTTTTTTTTTTTTTTTTTTTTGGTTCTTCCATGTTTTCCTCTCCTATAAGCCACTCCACTTACTCCACAACATCTGGAAATCATTTCTCACCTATTACAACACTGCCAGGCTCAGGCCATTTGTTGATCTTGACAAGGAGCCATTCTCCAACTAAATATCGATTCTTTCATTGCTAAGTAATTGTGTGCTGATAAAACACTACAGTATCAGGTGTAGATGCAGACAAACTAGATTTGAATTATAAACAGGCACTGTAACATTTCGAGCACTGCCATGTTTATTCATTCTCATTATCTTACGCTTGTGAGTGGTGGGTCATCTGAAGTCCATACAATATAAACAGAGGGATTTTGTTTTCTTTGGCTGCCTGGTGCTTAGACCATGAACAGAGACTGAGACTAAAGTGCACAACATGTAAAGCAGCATTGCTTGGAATTGGAAAGATCTCCACCAATCAAATCCCAGTATGAAATGTCTCCATAGAAATGGCAGCTGCTACATGAATCTATCACAGGTCACATGACCCAGAATTATTCCCCCTTTGAGGTAACATGAGGTCACTTCAGTCAAAGCTAATGCTCAGTCCTCATAAAAGAAGACCTGTTGTCTGGTTGCCATGGTAACAAGTGGCTAATAGTTTCAGTCTGCTCGTGGATGGTTTATGAGATGGTATGGATATTTCTGGTGCATCTCCAGCTACCTCCACATAAACAGCTGCTTTGGCACAGCTTTTCACAATAGTTATGTTTAATCATGCTCAAAAACGGGGAGGGAGATGATGAAACACATTACAGTATGATGCAACAGTAAACAGCTGCTAAACTTCACACAAACACTTTTCAAATGTCAGTGGCTGGTCTAAGTCTGTGGGGTGTGTGTGTGTGTGTGTCATGGCCCAGAGGAAATGTAGCTCCTCTCTCTCTCGATAGGAATCTTAAAGGAGAAGACAGAGTAAACACATTACGGGATTCACACAGTGTGTGAACATTGTGTGTGACATTTTCTAGCCTCTTTTCAAAACGTATTAATATCAAGAATGGAAAGAAAAAAATTATATATGGAGAAATTAACTAAAAGCACAGCTAAAACTTCATACCCCTGTGAAAAAGAAGTACACTTTAGCATACTTTTAAAAAAGTACTTGCTGTTACGGAAATATTTTATTTAAAATAACTGAATTTAATGTTTTCTTACACTTAAAGGTGCTCTAAGCGATGTCACACGTTTTTAGGCCAAAACATTTTTTGTCACATACAGCAAACATCTCCTCACTATCCACTAGCTGCCTGTCCCCTGAACACACTGTAAAAAAAACGCGGTCTCTGTAGTCGCCACAAGCTCCAAAAACGGCAACAAAAACTACCTGGTGCAGCCTGGACCACGAATCATAATAAACATGCTCCAGCCAATAACTGACAAGAATGATTTTAAATGCACGTTCATGACTGTTTCAGGAAGCACAGAGGGGAGGGGGAGGAGGAGGAGGAGGAGGAGGAGGGAGGGTCTAGCTAGCCTCTGTTTTGTTTGACAACACTTCGAACGTCAACAGGAAGTTACTCCACCTAGGATCGCTTAGAGCACCTTTAACTGTATGTTAATTACATTTAAAGGAAATGTATTATCATTTAAATATTATTTTATTAAGTGCAATTAGTTTGACTTAATAGTGCTTCTTTGACATACTTAAGTAGGACTTAAGTGCATCTCATAAAAATGACAAGCATTTTTGGTAACCTAAAATTTAATGTATGCCTATTGAAACGTGTATGTCATGCTTTTAAATATATTTGTAATTACACATTTGCAATGATAAAGTTGCAATTTAATACTTTTAAATTAACTATATATTAACTTTAAATGTAATATCAAATAACACACTACAGTTAAAATGATCAAGTCTCAATTTTACACATGCATGTGCTTTAGTGAAAGTGACTCATGAAGGTCAAGTACAGTAACCCATATTTGGAATTTGTCCTCTGCATTTAATCCATCCAAGCACGTGCACACACATTAGGAGTAGTGAGTAGTGAACACACACACACCCGGAGCAGTGGGCAGCCATTTTTGCTGTGGCACCCGGGGAGTGATTGGTGGTTAGGAGACCTCAGTCATTTCCTGCCGTTATTGAGAATCGAACCTGCAACCTAAAGGTGATGATACACGGGGGCAATTTTTTGAGCAATGTTGTTGGGCAATGTTGCCCAGTGATGTTGCTTGGGCACTTTCCCATTGAGAATGGGCAACAAATTTCTATCTGGATACTTTAGATCGAAATTTGTTGCCCATTCTCAAAACAACAACAAAATATCTGAGTTACTTTTTCAAAGAAGTAACGCAAGTTACTTTGTTTTCCCATTTATTGACTGACAGCTCTCCTGTCCCCATGTTGAGAGAAATCGGGAGTAAAGGTGCCGAAGCGTTTTGTAGTTCTAGACTAAATGTTTGCATTTACTCATCTCATTTGCACAAAAACAGTCAGTTCAGTTTTCCTCCAAATGAATAACAAAACAGTGAAATGCAATCTCATAATAATTAAATTAAATACATTAAATTAAACAGATATACTTTATGTATTTAATCTTACTTTATTAACCAATGTCTTTGCTGCTGACCTTCAATGATCCAATTAAACCATACTAATAAGCAAAAATTATTTTAGATAAACATCACATTTGTGATCAGCCTGAAGCTTTTTCATTTCACTTTTGGTGTGAAAGTTTTTTATTAAAAAACAAACAAACACAGAAAAAGTAACACAAAAGTAATGTAATGCATTACTTTCCATAAAAAGTAACTAACAGTTAGTTACTGTTTAAGGGAGTATCGCAATATTGTAATGCATTACTTTTAAAAGTTACTTTCCCCAACATTGGTCTTTAATACCTTTCTAGGCCTCGAAAGTGGTGGTTGTGTTGCAGTCTATCAGAGGTCATATACCTCAAGGATTTCATCAAAAATATCTTAATTTGTGTTCTGAAGATGAACAAAGGTCTTACAGGTGTGGAACGACATGAGGGTGAGTAATTAATGACAGAATTGTCATTTTTGGGTGAACTAACCCTTTAAGTGTGTTAAGAAACACTCATGAAAGTGTAGTCTCTCTAAGTACACTTAAGTGGCATTTCAGTTTATTTTCAACGTTTAGTTTACTTCAACATTTTATTATCTGCAATACAAGTTATTTTTATAGTATACTTTTAAGATTTGAAGTACACTATAAGTGCACATTCAATACAATTAAGCGCACTTCTTTTTCACAAGAGTATGCATTTTGTAACACTAGAACTGTCACATTTAAAATGCAGTTAAGCAAAAGTGTATCTGTTTTAGTGATGTTTCAATGTGTCTGGGGGCCAAAAGCATGTCGACCTCTGCTGCATTACAACACTATTGTGTCATAGTAAGAGCTGGACGGACTGTAGTGTATTACACATACTCTCTTTGGTCTAGTCTCAGAGCCAAACACTTTCTTGCCAAGAGCTGCACAACTGCCTAGAGATGGGACGCCAGTACAGGAAAGGCGAGCAGTGACTTACATATGTTCAACATAAAAACACACACAAAATGTCTGCACAGCACAACCTTGGCTTGAGAGAATGTGCTAGAGCTGAGTTTTTCTCCAGTTATGTCTGTAGGCATCTGGTAGACAGACACGCACAAAGTTACTGAATTTGTCACAGCTGCGAGACATCTTTAGTGTCGATACCTGTGTCGACCTTTCTACCTTTTCTCGACGCTACCCCAAGAAATGATAAGCACATTAAAGGTAGAAAGAAATAGAGTTTCTGGGAGCTCTTGGACTTGTTGCGCAACTGTTGCATTTCAGACAAATCGATTCCTTTTGTGCTTTTTTTTATCTTTGTTTTTCAAGGCCAGAGTGAGAAATAATCCAAGGTGAGAAGGGAATATTGGGTTGTACTGAGTCATAATACAGCATGAGAGGTGACAACTTCTCGTAACTATTGTTTAGTTCGTGAAATGAAAAGGTCTGCATGGGTTTTTTAGTCATTTAAAGCAATAGGATCATTTCTATGGCAACTCAGGAGCCCAGTCCAAGAGAGCAAAAGGAGCAAAAGAGGCCAAAAATAAGACAATATGAAGTTTCTTTTGCATTTCAGCTGAATTTATACTTGCTACTTTGTCCTTGAACACTCTGGCCCACTTGCTTTCTCCTTCCATCTTCTGTTTCTCTGATCTTCCGTCTCACTCATTCCATCTATCCTCTCTTGCTCTCTCACACACTCTTATTAAAATTCCAGTTAATCTTGCAGACTATAAAAGACACTGAAAAAAAGCAATGGCTTGACTCAGTTCAGAGCACTTCGGCTCTAAAAGTCAGGGATATTCAGTGTATAAATCTTCAAACATTAATATGATAGTCACTTCAAGATTTACATCCATAATCTGCACCAGATCCATGACACTTCGCACATAACCATTCACAGTTACATGAAACTTTCAGCAAGGGAGAAACTCATAAAGCTCAAAATAAATAATGTTCATTCATTTCAAAGTAAATTTCAAAAACTTCCGAATTGCTTATTGGTGGTGCTTGGGAAGAACAGTCCACCAAAGTACGTCAAATAATGATATCATCAACATTTTCATGTTATGGCCAATGACTATATTCAATATATTAAAATTCTATATTACTTTAATTCATCATCATAATGATAAACACACTGGTTTGTAGCCCAAAAAGTCATACCGTTTACTGAACTTAATAAGGTGGATAAAGTACAGTATGAAAATTTACATTAGTTATTTTAAACGCACAATATGTACAATTTTTATATTAAAATGTCCAAAAACCACTTGCACAGTGTTATATATTTCGTTCAATTGTGTACTTAGATTATCCTAAATGCTTCCAAGAATTTGTAAATTCAGAGAAATTCACAATTTAAAAACAGTGCCCATCGCTTGTCACTTGTCGCCTGTCAATGACGTAATATCTGCGTTATCCCTGGTTTCAGCTTGTACTGCATAGTAACCATGGCAACAGACATGGGCAGCTGTGTAACGTCTAGCGGCATGCTGTTGTTGTTTTATTAAAACATTATGGACCATGGCAAGCAAACTTTAGGACAAAAGGAGAAATAGAACAAGGATCAATATCGGCGTGGCATTTTTGAGATGGCGGTGCTTTGCGACAAACTTCAACTTGAAATTGACGCTGCTTGTGCACGTTATTAGACAGGTAAGCAAATGTAGGCTACATAAGACTAATCAATGTTATATAGCTCAACACAATGAAATGTTAGAATATCATCAGTATGATGATACAATGTTGATCTAGCTTACTGTTAGTCTCATACAGCCAACAAACTAATACATGTACATAGAAATAGAATAACATCACAATTTTCAACACACTCAAATGCAGTTTAGTATGATAGTGTAACGTGAGACCAAGTGAAACAGCACTGTGTTACCTCACAATTTTAATTCGTCAAATAAACTGACCTGTATGAGAAGTATTCAGCTTTGCAAATAAGTTAGTTCGGTAGAATGAAATGTCCTCGTTTCTTTATATCCCCTGGGACTCGTGTGGCACTGATATCTGTCTCTCATTAGCAATCGCGCCCGCGATTCTCGGCCACGCCCTGCTTCATACCACAGTCATGTTAAAAACATGAATGCATTTACTCATCCATAAACATTATTTCCCCATAAACATTATTAGATCCATCGGAATGATGACAGGTTCCATGATTCCACGCTCATTCACTGCGTCATCAATCTACGCCTCTGTTATTGTTTTGAAGAGGTTGGCGACCCCTAGTGGCGAAAAATACAGATTGTGCCTTTAATTGATTTGCTAATTGAAGACTACATTTGACAGTGCTATAAAATTATTAGTGTTTTTAAACATTTAAAGGGATAGCTCACCCAAAAATGAAAATTCTGCCATAATTTACTCACCCTCATTTTGTTTCAACCCTATATGAATTTCTTTGTTCTGCTGAACACAAAAGAAGAATATGGGAAACAAAACAGTTGATGGGCCCCTAATGATTTCTACAGTATGGGGGAAAATGGGAGTCAAAATATATTCTTTTTTGTTCAGCAGAAGAAAGAAATTCATACATGTTTGGAAGAATTTGAAGGTGAGTAAATGAGTTTCATTTTTGGGTGCACTATCCCTTTAAGTTTCTCCACAATCGTGTCAAATAAAGGCAAAAAAGCCCAAATATATAACCAAAAAAAAAAAAAAAAGAGAGGAAATGTTTAAGGGTCAGAACTCCTTAAATCCACTTGATCCTTCTGTCTTCTGCCTTAACACACACAGTACAGTATACCTACACTTGATCTTGTGACTTTCACGTGATTGCCTGAGGAATGAGGCAGTAATCACTGGAGTTGACTGACACTCACTCAGGAAGAGCTGAATCAACTGTCAGTTTTAATGCAATTGGTTCAGTCACTGTAAAAACAAGCCTCTAGTCTGCCCCTTCACCTCCTGTCCCCATCAAAGAGTCTCCAGAGGGGCCTGACCTCAGTCCCCACACCGCAGTGGAGAAGAGTTCCCAGCCAAAGAATCCGCTGCATACAGAGATCCACATCATTTATCTTCAACATGTCAAAGCATGGCAGAAGTTCAAACTGCTAATGCTTCACCATTACAATTTTAAACAAATACAGTACCAGTGATCTCCTCCTGAACTTGGAGGATAATCTCCATACTTTGTTTCTACTGTGGTCTGCCACTGTAAAATGATAAGGACGGAGGAAAAGAAGGACTGCCAAACGTGCCGGGCTCAGGGTTAAGCTAAACAATACAGAGAGGCTTTCTCTGATAAGACAAAGGAAATGGACGGAGGAAATATTCTGCACATCTTCAGATGGAGAAAGTTGGCAGGGTTTATCCTGTTTCGGTGCACAGAGCAGTGTGGGAGGTGTCAGGGGGAGTAGATGCCAAATGCATCTCAAATGCAAATGGGAAAGATTTAAAAACAACACATTATAATGTGAAAGTTAAACACAAAGCCAAGTGTGAATGTTTTGGGAAAAAACAGTCTTTGTGGCATGGACAAAGCATTTGTTTACTGTTCATTAAGAAGAGAAAGTGTTGGTCATTATCCTAATACTTGAATAGCTGTCAAATGACACTGATTTCTTCTGTTTAAACAGTAAGGCCATCTCTTGTTTGTTCAGTGCTTTTGTGGCAGTGACATACAATTGCAGTTTTACAGCATCTTTCTCCCACTCCAACACAGTCAAAACTGAGAAGGCACGTCACAAATGAATCTACAAAAAGATACTACAGCTGATTTCATTCTCCTACATACATTTTTCATGGTGACCACAGTTTCCGAAACACCATAGTTACAACAGTTATTATTGTTAATGCTTTAAAACTGGCAATAGTTATAAAAGGTCAGTTAAACAAAATGACGGAGAGACTATAACACAATAAACGCAGTTACAAATATTTTATTAAATTAACTAGGCCTACTAAAATATGTTCTGTCTGTGGTCTTTAGAATTCAAATTCAACATGCCTTTGAAGAACCAGTTATGACCTTTGACCTTTTGGCATGAAATTAAATTTTTTTTTAAAGTGTATGTATTTTATATTTTCTAAAGATGGCACATATTACATATTGTTCTCCATGATGGGATACAATGGAGCTGTGATTTTCTCCTAAAATACTACATGGCAAAAACATAAAGCACTTTCCTAAACACCTGTAGTACATAAACAAACTGTTTGGCATAAGAGGAACTGAATTTTTTTTATTTTATTTTTTTTTGCAATGAGTCGATATTAATTGACAGAGTTACACTGGAGAATTAGTGAAATAACATAGAAGTCGATATAAGTGAGATATTATGAAGTGCCAAAAGTGATAGAAATTAACCAGGAAAACTGACACCTTTTGCTGACATTGTTTGCTGCAAATTCTTTATAATTTATTTTTAGTCAAACTGTGTTACTCCATCAATATTCGATATTATAAATGTAATTTTCAGCAATAATATACTTTGGCACCAGACAAAAACACACCAGTTGACCTGGTGTACCCTCATTTGGGAATGTTAATATAGTTTTCCATTTTTCTGTGAGGGTCAAATTTGACCATATGATCCTTAGGAAAAACGAGAACTGTTGAAACTAAGGCAATTATTGGCAGAAACCACAGTTTACCATGGTAAGTGTCTTGACAAGGGTTGTTATTATTATTTGGTCACTTTATTACACTATTATTATTTGGTTTATTCGGTAGAACGAAACACAAGGTTCACGTGGTGAACAAAAGAACATTTGTTGCTCCTTCCCAACTGGACCTTTATCCCTCCATCTCTGCATATTTACATTACAGCTACATTTAGAGACTGAACACAATATCTATAGAATTAATAAAGACGATATTGTTCTCAAAATATGCTCAGCAGCCCAAAAACGAAAGTCAAGAGGTGTTTTATGCTGCACGGTGAATGTAAACATGCAGTTAAGAAGACCTTGAACTTGACAATTAAGTGAGCAAACAAGTCATCCACGTACGTATTTAAGTCAGCAAGAGTAGTGAAAAGTTCCTACTTTTGACCGGCGGCTTGGTGGCCAGAGCCGATATGTGTTTCTGCAGGCTGATAAGTTTATTCTCCAGAGCTCCGGAGCGGTAGCAGATGGAGGCGAGCTCTCCCTCCAGCTCCTCCAGGATGCTCACCGACTGACGGGATAAATCCGACAGCTGCCGGAGCACCGCGCACAGAGTCAAACCGCACACATCCACCAGATCCGTGAACATCGCACCGCGACTCTTGCCGCCGCTCTTGCACACATCTTTAGGGACTATGGTCCTCTTGCAGAAGGGCATCTTTTCTGCTGTTATGGTAAACTCCCTTTAAAAGTGCGTGTTTCGCCAGCGCTGAAGAGTGTTGGCGAAGACTCTTGCTCGGGATTGCGCGTACAGTGGAGGCATTTTATGCATTGTAATTGATTGTCCACTGTGAGGAGCTCTGCAGCGCTCCAGCTCACACTAGATCACTGCAAATCACAGCTCCAAATTCTCATGAAGTGCGCCTGAGGGACCTCACCCACTCGTGCAACAAGACCCTATGAGCTGAATCTTTGACGGAAAAGTCAACTATGCGTTCAGAAAGCAGCCTTGCTCTGCGCATGCTCACAAAAATAAGATTTAAAAGTGCTTCAAGTGACTCCAACAAGCCTGAGAACAATGAGAGTAATAAAAATCCTTTCCTCCAGTCACGTTCTAACCTTGCATTTGCCCATCCCTAAATACACATCTGGTCTAGTGTGTGTGTGTATGTGCGCACTCCCCCACCCTGAACCAGAACTTGGCTCACCTAGATGTTTTGTTCATCCAGTCTTTCCACACTGGACGACGAAAGAGGGCGTACAGTCACAGTGAAGTCAAAATGATGAGGAGAGGAGGGGAGAGGCTGAGAGTCCTCCATGTTAAATAATCTTATCAGGCATGTTTCTCTATGGCTTCATATGAAACCTTATCTCGTACAGGGAATTGATTGGAAACATCTGGGCCTTGTTTTGCCTCACTGTATGACTGTCTTCATTGTTCCTGGTTCCCCACCCCACTCCACATGGCCCGAGTGCATGACAGGAACCGCTCCTGGTGGACCTTTTCTTCATGGCAACCCTCCTCCCCCTCGTTTCGTTGAAAGGACTATTTTCTGCTCTTCTGTTCCTGGTTTCCTTTCATGTCTCTTGCGATAGATTGTACCTGCCAAGTATGATTTGAGGGAGTGAGGTCTGGCAAGACTCAAATTTTATTTTCATAATATTATATATTTGCAAACAGGTCTCTGGGCTAGCTAGACTCATATTACCTTAAGACAGGAGACCAGATACCAGGTGATGAATTAGGGAAATGCTTCAAAATTTGATGTGATTTAAGTGATTTATTTCCAGTATGATGACCATGGAAGCCCATTTCAGTTATATGAGGGGGGAAAAATCATGCTTTGGTGAATCATAATTATGACTTAAAAAGTATAAATTAGAAGATTCTAAGTCATAATTACGAGTTAAAAAGTAAAAAGTTTGTCATAATTGACATCTCATAATTTAAACTTTTTGACGCAACATTGACTTTATATATCATACTTATGAATTTTTGTCACAATTTCAACTTTGTATGTCAATTTATTTCCATCTTTTTAATGTGCGACAACCATGGAAGCCCATTTCCACCACAAAATCACGCTTTGGTAAATCATAATTATGACATATAGGACAAGTCAAAAATATGACATAGTAGTCATAATTAAGATAAAATGTCAAAATCATGACACCAAGTCATAATTGTGTCATCAAATTTTGTAACAATTGACTTTACCTCATAACTTTATATGTATTTATTATGATTTACCCACTTTTTTTCTTATGTGGCAGAAATAGGCTTCCATATATGACAGAGAAACACCTAGCAGAAGTCCATCAGGACAGGGAGGCGGGTGAGTGGTTTCAAGATGACTATGCTTTCCAATGCCGCAGAATGTTTAAACTCAAGGACACCAAAGTCTGTGTGTTTTTAGTTTGTATTGCGTTCTGGCAGACAGCCCCTGCAATGTGTGTTGAGGTGAGCCGTGCTGAGCTGCTGTGGACCAGCAGGCCAAAGGCTGCAGGAGGAACAGGCTGAAGCTCAGCAGGACCCATATGGCCTTCTGGAGTTGAGCCTCAGCTATGTGGCACAAGAGGAAAACATACACACAGGTGTGTTCCAATCTTATCGAATCAACAAATCCAAAAGTAGAATCATCTATACAAATATTTGCTCTAGTTCATAAACACCCACTCATTCAAACACTGCAAATGCTAAGATATGAGTTCAGTATACTGCTGTGCTGAAACCATCCTGCTTATTTAACTCTTAAGACTCATTTTTAATCAAAGATAAACTTTAGTTTAAAAACCGAACACCTCAGTTACAGCTTTTCCACAAACTATGGGCCTATTTGCACTTGTCACTCTATCTGATCAAAGAAAATGCATGAAGTGGCATCTTCTACATTTTGAATTAAATATTAGATTAAAACATTCCCAATCCCCTTAATAAACAGGAAGGTGTATATTAATAGGGTCTAAATCTCATATTTTTGATCTTCTATACATACTACTTAAAAAGATCATGAGATTTAGACCCTATTAATGTTCTACAAGCAGCTTTATACAACATGAGTAGGTTAGTCTTATGGGGGGTAAACATGGAGATTACACAATCAGCCCAACAGTAGGCCTACTTGTCAGTAACCTGTTAGAAGTTTATTCACCGTCATGACTGAAAGGCTTACTTTGGTGTGATACCGCAACCACACCACCAGGTGTCAGTAAGATTACAACTGCCAACTCAGCCATTCAAGCTAATCAAGATTACACCTGTCCCCAATAGTAGCACTTCCGGTATTTGCACTTGACTTGTATGAAATATTTACTGTATTTGGTGCAAGTGGGCATTAAGACTAACCCTGCATCTCAATCAGCTCCCTAGGCTGTGAATCAGTATATCATGTAAATGAATGTGGCGGATTCCCTGATCCGTGCCCTGACTACTGAACTAGGGAGCTGATTGAGATGCACCCTAAGTCTGTGTAGCACTTTTGATAAGACACACAATATAGTGTAAAAATGCAAGTAAAGTTTTGACAGCTCTTTATTTACACGTTTTGATTTAATACTTTGTACGTCAAAATAAACTTCTAAATGTCTGTTCAAGCAGTATGCAACACTTAAAATCTTACTACCAAATTATATGTAATATCTAATTAATATAATTTACACTCTGAAGATTCTCATCAAGTAATTGAGGCACAAGTAACTGAACAATGAATGAATGGGATATGCACTTGGCCTTGAAACTGAATTTAGTGTGCATTAATGGCCCTGAGCTTTGGAATTTAATCAGACCTGGGACAGCCTGGTGGAAATCCTGTGAAAAACTGGCCAAGGGGCCATAAGAACTCTAAAAATGATCTAAATCAATACAATAATATTTGTACAAGTTAACTAAATAGAAAAGAAAATATCAAGATCTGAAGATTTTATTGAAAAATATTAATTCTGTAAGACAGGGGGCCATAGAGTCAAAAAGAGTCAAGAACCATTGCTGTAGTAGACCATACACTTATAATCTATATAATAATAATAAAAAAGACATGATTCACTGTTGTAAATAACTTTTTATTTTGAAACCAAGGTGTGTGCTAGTCCAGTTGACTTAGCTGCTGCTCTGTTTGGCAGCCAATCTCTTGTCTCTCTCCTCAGCAATGGTCAGGCGGATACCCTTTCCACGTGGCAGGGAAATCCATGGCTTGTTGCCCTGATGACAGAAACAGTATTAGTACAACAATAAACTTGTAATACTGCAGCAAGATGCGTTTAAATCCACAAAACTGCTTAAAAAAAAAAAAAAAAAAAAACCTTGGCACATTATGAATGGTAATGTTTTTCAGGGTGCAAATACGATCATTCGTGTACTACTAACAAACTTCAAGATTATGTGCAGTGTTAGGGGGTAACTCAAGAAAGAGTTACATAATCAGATTGCTTTTTTCCAAGTAACATTTACTTTAAAAAAAAAAAAAAAAATCACTAAAAATGATCTGAGTTACATTTTAAAACAAGTGGTCAAAGTTTTTGTTTTTTTGACACCTCTCCTGCCCCCATGTTGAGAGGAATCGGGAGTGAGGTGCAGAGGAGTTGTGTGCGCTGTGTAAACATGATGCTTATTGTAGTTCTAGACTAAATGTGAGCATGCATTTACTCATCTCACTTGCACAAAACCAGATTCACCATTCATCAATAAAAACAGTGAAATGCAAATCTGCCATAATTAAATGTTAAACACAAATATACTTTATGTATTTAAATCTCACTTTATCAACCAATGTCTTTGCTGACATTTACGTCAATTTAACCACACCAATAAGTTTGAGAACAACTTGAGATGAATGTCACATTTCGTTTTTACTGCTGAAGAAAGAGCGTTGGACATTTCTTCTGCTTCCTATTCTTCTTCAATCCAGAATAGCAGCACAGCCAAAAGGTTTGTTTGCATTAGTTGTACAGGTGTAAATTTGCATTCCACTTTTACCATAAAATGGCCTTTATGTTTGCCCAAAATAGAACTTGTAGTTATATAAAAAAAAATAAAAATAAAAAAAAAGCAGCCACAAAAGCAACACCACGTTACTTTCCATTAATAAGTGACCATGTAATTACTTTTTAGGGAGTAACGCAATATTGTAACATGTTACTTTTAAAATTAACTTTCCCCAACATCATGTGACAAAATGTCACATGTAAAAATGTGTGCAGAAAGTCACAAGTCTGCATTTTGATCAGTACAGCACATACTAAGCCCAGTCAGCTGCTTGCTAACAGCTTAATCGTCCCATTTTAAACAATGCACAGCAAACTTTCTGAATCCTGTGCTCACCTTGCCAATGACAAAAATGTTGGTGAGCCTGGTGGCAAAGCTGTTCCCAGTGCTGTCTTTAACATGCACCACATCAAAAGAGCCAGGATGCTTCTCTCTATTGGTGATCACACCAATACGCCCCAAGTTAGCACCTCCGGTCACCATGCACATGTTGCCTATTTACACACAGAAAAAAGAAGAAATTATGGGCAACCCAAATACCAAAACAAAAGGACAAAGACTTAAAGTTGAATATCGTTTGCTCACCAACCTGTTTCAAACTTGATGAAATCTGTAATTTTGCCTGTGTCCAGGTCAATACGGATGGTGTCGTTGACCTTGATAAGAGGATCAGGGTAACGGATGGTGCGGGCATCGTGGGTCACCAGATGTGGGATTCCCTTTGTGCCAATGAGGATTTTCCTCACCTTGCACAATTTGTACTACAACAGGACAACAGCATTAGCTCAAAAGATCTGCAGTCTCAAAAAAAATAAATGAAGTGACAAGATCATGTTAATTTGATTTATGTAATATACAAAGACATTAAGCTCACCTTGGCCTCCTCATTTGTGATGCGGTGAACTGTAAAGCGTCCCTTGACATCATAGATCAGCCTGAAGTTCTCTCCGGTCTTCTCAATGCTGACCACATCTGAAAGAACGGCAGCACAACAAATTTTATTAACACATGACCATCAGATTGTCAACTCAGCTTATGTTTTAAAACAACATTCTGATAAACAACCTGCCGCATCACTTGAGCTGGAAAATCAGTCACAGCAGATTAATATCCTGTTGGCACTTACTAGGCAAGTATGGGTGCACAGTGGAAACGCTATGTGAAGGAGAGTGTTATAACAACACTGAGGGATTAGTCACTCGATGTGACATTCGCAGTTCAACCATCTGGTAAGCTACAGCTCACATGCTCAATTGTGAGTGCCTTGTCTTATTGTATAATTGAATGCAATAAAATAACTAGCCAACTATATGACTGATATTTCTGGAAAATATAAATTAGTTGTGTGGCCCAGTGAATCATCTCACATACACTACAGTGCCAGATTGTGGCTGCATGATAAAGCACATTTCTAATCACAATGAGATGAATTTGGTGAAAAAGAACTGGAGTTCTCAACTCTGGCCCTAGAGGGCCACTTTCCTGCAGTTTACCGCCAACCTTTATTAAACTCACCTACCTGCAGCTTTCTAGTAATCTCGAATACCGTGATTATTTTGTTCAGGCGTGTTTGATTAGCTAAACTCTGCAGGAAAGAGGACCTCAGGAGTTGAGATCCCCTGACCAACATATTGGGTTCCACATCCTAAACTCTGAGTAACCTCTGCCCAATGCCCAAATACTGAGAAGGTCTAAATAGTTGCATAGGTTTCTAGCTGAAATTGTGCAATCAGCAGGTTTTTGAAAGTTCAAAAACATTAAAAACTCAAGCTAAAGAGCAACAAAGGTGTTTGTGTAGCATTTCAGGATTATGCAGCTGGGACACTTGAGCATTGGGAATATTAAAGTAGTAGAAGCCTTGATAGCACATTTAGACATCACTAATTAAAGTTCAGAAGACATGTACAGTATTTCATGCAAAATGTTATTTTTGAATATTTAAGCTCTAAAAGGTAGCTTACAAAAGTTCACGCAATTATTTAGACTGTGGCACCTTGGCACAATCAGTTTCATAGTGAACCTAAAATATTTTTACACTTCTCAGTCAGAGCACCGAATTTATACATCAGTGGATTTTTAACTATTTAAAATAGCCCAATTCCATGGGAAAACCTCAAGCTTGGCAACACTTGGGACTTGGGAATGCAACATGCGGCAATTACACTTTACACATAGGGATGTGCATGGGTACTCGAGTACTCAAACGTGACAGGTCTGATTGGTTAGGGTTAGGACAGCATGCCGTCCAGACCGGCAAAAGTGTGAAACTATAAATTTGAAAGTGCAGAGTGATGCCTTGAACCACTTTGATCATGAAATACAGTTAAGTGCCAGATGTGCAGCAGCAATCTGTTGATAATTACAATCTATAAAAGTTGTAATTCTATACTTATATTGTGCACCTAGGACATCTGATTAATCATATAGGATGCGTATCATATAGAACAGACTTTAGTTTATTGGTATTCTTTCACTCTTCAGTTTCACCTCATACAGTTATTCCTTTTAGAAGTTTCTTTTTCGAACACATAGATGCATTATTGATATAGCAGTGTTATTTTTCTAGTCATACATCAATATTTTGACAATTTCATGTCATTTTTATTGGTCAACATATTTCATAAGCGTTTTAATTTAAATATTTACATTATTGCCATGACGTAGACGCCCAGCCCCTGCACAAGCCCCACCACAGAATCTTAATATTTGAAATGAAAACTGACAAATGCCCATCCCCATTTCTCCATTTGCATAATTTCCAAATTTTCTGGGTACCAATAATTGGAGCATTTCACTGGATTTGTACTGAAACGTTCATAATCCTGTTGAAACAAACTTAAAAGGTTTCCCTGCAGCTGTTTGCAAAAACAAAAGATTTAAGGTTTAACGCTTGCAAATAGGGCTGCAACAAACGATTATTTTGATAGTCAATTAATCTATTGATTATTAGAACGATTAATCGACTAATCATCGATTATTGCACTGATTAATCAGTAGGCTTTGATTATTCCACTTTAGCAATTAGTTAAAATATTGAGTTATACTGTACTTTAACTAGTAAATTAAAAGGAAATCACTTCAGCTTTTGAAAGTGTATTTTTAATGATTTTCAAGCCAACTGAATAGACCAATATCCTTCAGGTTCTTTCCCCCTCAGAAGTCATCAATAGTCCAACTGTGTTTTTGACTGGTGACTGGTACTGTGTTTTTAAGTCTGAGAATTGTAATAACTTTTTAATAACAGTAAAAATATTAATGTATTTATGTAAAAACTTAATGTAATTATGTGGTGTTGTTGTTTTTTTGTTTTTTTTTAATTGGAAAAATGCACCTCTCTAGATTTTGTTCAATGACCATAAACTCAATAGTTAGTGTGTTTGTCTGGGTGTGTGTGTATGTATATGTGATGCATCTTTCACTGTGTGGGACGTGTGGCGTGAGAACAGTGAGTTTGAATGAGAGTTGGTGGCCCTGCATGACAGTATTCTGTAGTTATGCTAAACGTTATGTTTGTTATGTTTATGCTAAGTTAATCTCCCACATTTCACGGGTTCGACTTCGTTTGCACTATGTACTCCAAAGCGCTGACTTTTATTGGGTTGGATCCGGGAGGGCTGCATTACAGTAATGCGCTACAGCGCCCCACTGGTTACACCGCGTTATTGCAAGCAAGAGACTATTTCGACAACAAAAATATTTGTCGACAATTTTTTTTATTGTCGACGTTGTCGATAATGTCGACTAATCGTTTCAGCCCTACTTGCAAATGAAGGAAAAATGTAATTTACTATAAAGTAAAATTACCAAATACTTTTATTTTACAGTTTAGTTGCATTACAACAATATATTTCGGTCTTACAGGTTGCTTCCAATCAGTTTGAAGGACAAGGTTCATTAAGATCATTAATGTTTCCCAGGCAAATGTCTATAGATTCTAAAATTAAGATGCATTCCTAAGAAATTGATTAAAGTGAAGCGAGTTTGATTAAAACTATAGTAGTCAACATTTGATGTGGATCAAAACCTTTCATCAAACTTAGTTCTTAGGACAACTTTGATGAACTTTTTTGATCCACTTCAAATGTTGACTACCGTAGAACAAATCTGCCAACGGGCTCAGAAAAATCAACTTAAGGAAGTGAGATTTAAGCAAACTCACAATTGTGTTAATTTTTTTTTTAGACTTTAACGTTTGCATCTCAAGTAAATGTATCAATTTAAAGATTTTTAAGGTCTTAATTTGTGTAGGGGTGAATTAAGACTTTAAGACCTACAGTAACCCTGAGGTGGTGTATAGATGACCACTAAAATAAGTTCAGTGAAGGTATCCAAACAGAGTGCAGCAGAACTCACCCATGAAGCCAGTGGGGTAGGTGACATCAGTGCGGACCTTGCCATCGATTTTGATGAACCTCTGCATGCAGATCTTCTTGACCTCATCTCCGGTCAGAGCGTACTTGAGGCGGTTCCTCAGAAAGATGATGAGGGGCAGGCACTCCCTCAGTTTGTGGGGACCGGTGGAAGGACGAGGAGCCTATATAAACAAAAACAAATTCAACCCACATCCACTTGTTGAATTTGTACGTATGCGTCACAGATCTTATTTAGTACCATATGAAAATACAGATTATTACTGTTACCTAGTAATATCTCAATTGCATGACACTTTGAACTTTGAACCAACGTGAACTTAATCTTCATCTGATGCGAGTACAGTACATCATTTTAAACATCCTCTCTCAAAAGTGCTCTACATTTCTCTATATGAAAAACTGTAACAAAAGCAGTGAATGCATCTTGATGAAAGCTAAGCATAACTTACAAATACTCCGGTGAGTTTGTCCAGCATCCAGTGTTTAGGAGCTGCGACGCGCTTCAGATGCTTCTTCGGTCCTCGGGCCTGAAAAGAACAGAAACAATTCAATCAGCACAAAGAGAAAATCAGTACATACATCAATGCATGACACGGTCCTGCAATATGGACACAAACTCGGCCAGGCGAGGCCTATAGAGTCCTTCCTGCTATTTAAAAACGTAAACCGTGCTGTTTAAAAAGTGTAAGCTTACTGTAAACTTCACTTCCTATTGATTAAAATAATATTAAACCAGTAAAAATATGTACATAAATGACATTTCTCCATCATGTAACAGCGAAATCTCCTCTACCGCTAAAGAGAGACCTGCGGTTGAGCCAAGCATTTTCCGTTTATCTTTTAAACATTACATCTACTTTTTATCATGACAATTTGTGTGTTGTTCATCGTACACGGGGTAAAAGAGCAGTAATTGGAACACAAATGGAAAACTTTGCTTTTCTAAAGCGTTGATGATTGTGGATTAATTTGGACGGGTCTCGCTACAGAAACGCACTCACCATGTTGGAGTCTGGGGAAAAGGACCAGCGACTTCCTGTCAGCGGAAGATAAGCTGAACTACCGGTGCCGAAGAAGGACAGTCGGAGCTTCTGCTAGAAGCTGTACGAGCGTGTGCCATCAAGTGGGGAGGTCTGTGATCACACTCTAACACAGCATTGGTACTGAGAAGTGCAGATGTTTTTGTTTTATCTTGAGCCTTTATCGAATCGAGTTTGTATGTTTCTTCAAGTAGCCTATAGCTACTGCCTCATTACTGTTACGCACAGTGTCATGAAAGCATTGCTACTTACTACTGTATTGGATAAAAAAATCAAATACATTTGTAAAGACGTTCAGTTCATAATATGCTTTTATCACAACTGAGTTTAACTAATTTGGCTGCTTTGGGTTCTGGTGCTATGCATGACAAACTGGAAATTTATTAGGAAAATACAGCTGTAACTTTATTTCCCCCTTTCTCTAAACAAAATATTTCCCAATGTTTGGGAATATTATTTTAATTTGTAACTTTTTCCATGTGTGCTAAACATTTTTAATTTCCATCCTTTTAGACTTTTGTAATATCCCTTTGACCAAGAAAAGCCAGTTCCTTGAATTTACATGATCGACATTATCCTATAGGATTATCAGTGGGTTTGATCATTTGTGATGTTTTATAGTAGGATTTCATATTTCTTAAAGGGTTAGTTCACCCAAAAATGAAAATAATGTCATTTATTACCCACCCTCAAATCCGATGACTCAGTGAGGCCTCTATTGAGAGCAAAGCCATTCAAACAATCAAGGTCCATAAAGGTACTAAAAACATATTACAGTTCATGTGAGTTCAGTGGTTCTATTTTAATGTTATAAAGCGACGAGAATACGTTTTGTGTGCCAAAAAAAACTAAATAATGGCTTTATTCAACAATATCTATATGGGCCGATTTCAAAACACTGCTTCATGAAGCTTCTGAGCTTTATGAATCTTTTGTGTCGAATTAATGATTCGGATCTCCTATCAATCGGCTAAACTGCTGAAATCACGTGACTTTGGCGCTCCGATTCACTGATTCGATTCGTAAAGCTCTGAAGCAGTGTTTTGAAATCGGCCCATATAGATATTGTTGAATAAAGTCTTTTTTTTTTTGGCGCACAAAAAGTATTCTCTTCGCTTTATAACATTAAGATAGAACCACTGAACTCACATGAACTGTAATATGTTTTTTGTACCTTTATGGACCTTGAGAGTTTGAATGGCTTTGCTCTCAATAGAGGCCTCATTGAGTCATCAGATTTCATCAACAATATCTTAATTTGTGTTCCGAAGATGAACGAAGGTCTTACAGGTGTAGAACAACATGAGGGTGAGTAATAAATTACATTATTTTCATTTTTGGGTGAACTAACTCTTTAATCTAAAACATTGCATCTAGAGAAAAACAGTGTTAGTGGTAAAGATGAGGAAAAGCCCATTTAAAACTTTATATTTTAATTGTTCAAGAAACAAGTGCTTGAAAATTCCAGGATATGAATCAGGGCCACTGTGTTATTAGATAAATGATAGTCATCCACTGATCACTAGACAATGAATGCCTTAAAGGGATAGTTCACCAAAAATAAAAATTCTCTCATCATTTACTCACCTTCAAGCTGTTTCAAGTTCCAAGAATTTCTTTCTTCTGCTGAACACAAAAAAAGTAGTATGCTTTTCCATGCTTTTCCAAGTCAATGGGGCCCATCAACTGTTTGGTGGCAAAATATCTTCTTTTGTGTTCAGCAGAAGAAACAAATTCATACAGGTTTGGAACAACTTGAGGGGGAGTAGACTAAATGATAGCGTTTTCATTTTTGGTTGAACTATCCCTTTGTGCCGTTTTCCCTCTCGTTCAATAATGCTGATTTTTTTATTTGTCCTTGTCCTTTTGCTTTATAAATGCTTTTCATTTAATTTAATTTTATTTATTCCTTTTTTTTTTTTTTTTTTGCATTTCTTCATGAGTAGTGCGCTTCATACGCAAGGATATGGCTATCAAATGTAGTAATAAATTCAACAAACTTGTGTGAAGATGTTTCTACATTTAGCTAAAGGTTGGTGTATTTATCGCGCTGGCCACTAGATGCCAGTACTAACCAGTTAGAGATCTTCACTTCCTAGCTCGGGAGGTAGCTGTGATAATGTGAGTTTAGCTTTGCTAAACAGGCTTATATTCCAGACAATCTGAGCTCAGTTGTTACCAATGTGCATTTTAAATATTGACTTAATTAAATACTTAGCACTTGTTTCTTAATTCATCCTAAATCATTAAGCAGTGCGATTTTTTTTTTGCCTGTTAAATGTGTAATTCGGTTAAAAGTGTTTTTATTGGAAAGAAAAAGACAATGTTGTGCTTTGTTACTTTATTTTCTCACATTCAGAAAAAAAAAACCCAGAAAAAGTACACACTTTTAAATATAGGTAATAACTCTCTTACGTAGAAAAATAAATGGATGAAAGAAAAGTGCTAAACGAAAAATCTTTGATTAAGTTTCAGTAAGTCACATTAAAGTAAAATGACAGAAAATATCTGACAGAAAGTTCTCTTTCAATGTGTAACCAAATGCATTTTAAGCATGCATGCTAACAAAAATGTCTAACATATTTGTGGATTTTGGACAAGGCCTGCATAGATCTACATTACAATTAACTTATTTTATTTATATAGCCTACAAGACAAAAAAAAAAAAAAAAAAAAAAAAAAAAAATTAACTGAAGTAAATTTAGAGGGAAAAAAAGTAGGCAATAACATTTTTTGGATGAACATTGATAAGTGCATAAACCAATCATCTCTAGACAAAAATATAAAAATAAGGCTATCACACCATGCAGGCTGACTTGTGGGGTAAACAGACACGTCTCATTAATATATTTAACCATGGAAAACCTTCGGCCAGGTTGAGTTCCTCTGTGACCAGCGAGGCTTGCGATGACACGGCTTCTCAAGGGAATCTCACGAATGATAGAGGGGCTCAGCTGAGCGCACCAGTTCACGATCACCTTCCATTACACACATGTAATACCATCCCACCGTTTGTCTGGATAGGGTCGGAACAAGTTAGAACAATAGGCAGCCAGGCAAAAGTAGACTTTGTTCTTTATAAATCATGTATGCTGTATATCTCTCCTCCTCCAACCTCACATTGAGGTGACTTTTCAGATCCATTCCACATATCACGATGTGGCTTTTATAAGGGTGTGAATGAGCTTTGGAAATATAGATGTCCCTAAGGCAGCGGAAAACATCTTAAGGATGGCCGTTTTGGTAAGCCTGCTCAGTCCTCTGACTTTAGAACACTTCTCCACAGAAAAGACTACATAGAGTCTCACGAACAGAGGTCTCGAGCAAACCTACATCAGTCTGCAAATAACAGCTCTTGACAGTTCAAATCTGACAGTTAAATACTCTTTTTATAGGCAAATTTAATTGCCATTCATTTGACACTTTGATTTTAAAGACCGCAGGGGATTTGGTAGCAACCAAGAGGGTCAGCAGCCAGCCGGCACATCTGCGATGAAGTCAAACTCGTTCTGACCCAGCCATAGCTCTGGAAGCTCATTGGCACGGTCCAAACCCAGCTCCACCACTAGCGACATCAGAACTTCCTCATCGACCGGATCAGAATCAATGATCCCAGGTGTCTGTGCCGCCCCAGGAGTGGCAATCTGTCCCGTGCCCAGCATGGTGGCTCCGTACCCTCGGCCGGGTCCGGTTGTAGCTGCAGAGGACAGATTTTGATAGTGACTGTTGAGTTTCTGGAGCTGCATGGAGGCTATGAGGTGCTGGCCCGACTGCAGGCAGAAAGGTTGGGGCTTTCCCAACACGGGGGAGCTAGGATGGAGAGAAGCAGAAGCAAACTGAGGGCTCGTCTTGCCTGAACCAGAGTAGTGCAGGAGGGAGAGAGAGTCGCGGTCCTTCATAGTGGCACTAGAACACAGCAGGCTCTTTAGATGGACACACCTGAAGGAAAAGATGACAACAACATGAACATTTCTTAAAAACATCTTCTTTTGTGTTCCAAAGTAGAAAGACCATTATACAGGTTTGGGACGACTGCTGGAAAACACTACACGACTTTTAAAATGTGAGCAGATTTTAACATATTCCAGAATAAACCTGGACATCATACAATATATACACCAAAGTTTCCCAAACAGAGGTTCATGAGGGAACTGCAAGGGGTTCGTGAATTGATGAAAAGCTAATAGCAGCAAACAAAAGCAGCCTTAAATGATGATGAATTTTGGGTGAACTATGCCTTCAACTGAGATCACAAGGCAAGAGTTTATCAATGGCTCAGAAGGGCAGCAAGTCATATGACTTTCCAAGACCATTTGTAGAGATGAGCCATTCATAATCCGCTCAGACGTGGGGTTAATTATGGAGTACGTGACGGCGTCCTGTGACTCTATATCCTCATGTGTCTCACATGTGCTCTTACACACGGAGGACAAGTAATGAGGCACTTAATCATATGTGCTGCTCCACTCTCCTCAATCCCCACTTAAAGCCATTCTTTTGAGGGAAGGCATAATTGCTGAAAGCTGGCATGCAGCTGCAATGGACCTCCAGCAACGAGCAACACACAGGCTCATCTCAGCGCCCCTCCCAGACATTGACAGCTGTGGGGCATTCATCTCCACATCTTTGTGTTTAGCTCATTGTATTCATTATTCATGGCCTGGAAGCAGTCACATACAACACGATGAAGCCTACAACTTAATTAGACCAAGACAAATGTAAAACCGAACATTGCGGTTATCTGATATAAGCCTAGCTTCAATATTTGACTATAGGATTGTTTAACACATCCTGTGAGAAAGCCTCATAAAAAGAGTTGATCTAGCTGCATAACATTAGGCTACTTTAAAAGTTGTCCAAAAAAAAAAAAAAAAAAAAAAAAAAAAAAAAAAATATATATATATATATATATATATATATATATATATATATATATATATATATATATATATATACACATTACTTATATTGATATTGTAAGTAATGGTTATATTTACAACCATACAATATCAATATAACAATAAAAAAATATAACCATACAATATCAATCTGTCTGGTGAACGACTATCAATAGCCAATGAGATTAGTGGTGTCAGTTAAACTGTCAATTATGACACAAACAAGATTATAACATTAGTTGATCACATTCACCTAACTGATCTAAACAAGCTGGATTACAACCAGTTACTGGCTTAGACCGAGAATTTGTTGCGTAACAAATATCCATATTTAGTATTCATTTATGGATGTGGAAAATTTAGATAATATTATAAACAAAAATGATAAAAGCTAAATTTATCAACATATTTCAGAATATTTATTAGGCTAACTCGTGTCCGTTCATCATTTAAACAGTAAAAATGGAATGTAATTTAAAAGTTGTTTAAAATCAGGCTATTGGAATGTGTGCAACTTGCAGAATGAAAATATAGAAATAAAGTTTAAATAAATAATTTCTTAATTTTCTGTATTTATTTAATAACTTACCTTTATATGAGTAAATGTCAACTTGCGTTCGAGTTGCTAATCCAGTACGACGAACAACTTTTTATATATAGCCTATATATTTAAAAAAAAAAAAAAAAAAAAGTCTATATGCGTAAACTTAATACTGCATGAAAATAAAGCTGTTGAAAAAAGGTACTGCTGTATTTGGCAAGAACAGATCCGAAGTCGACGCTGGACGTGAAGTTAGAGAAATGTTTCCAGTCCTGCTGCAGGAGAGAACCCTCAATGAACTGTTACTGAATCAAAGGCATTAGCCTAAATACACACACTCGACGCTCTCAAGAGGGATCCGAGTCCGCGCACAAACATGGAATGGAGCAACTGGACTGAGAAAAGACGACGAAGGGTCAAGTATGAGCCAATAATTTACAAGTTACAGCATTTGAATGATTAATTTAAACGAAATTAATATTTGATTTACTCACCCTCATGTTGTTCCAAAACCAGATTTTTCTTCAATCTACTGGCACGAAAAAGTAAACAAAAGTCCGTGACTGCACATGTTGTTGAAGCTTTGCTATTAAGAATAGGCCTGTTTATTTGTATTAACATAGTTATTTATTTTTTATTTTTTTGAATGTCAAAATATGCTTTAGAGGCTTCATGGAAACACGATAATGTGTTTCATATGGCATCGAAGTCTGGAGTAGCCATCGTTTACAGTACAAATTAATATGGGCTCCGTGTGCCAGAGTGGAATATTTTCCGTGTTTTCTATCCAGCCTGTTAAAGTGCGCGGACGGGGCAGATGCTCACTCGCTATTCACACACCTCAATCACTGTTGCCATAATAGCTCACTTAATTATCACAGACACACCACAGGCAGTAATAAAACAACATCGGTAAGACAATTAACCCCGAGTTGTACAGGTATTTTAAACAAAATATGGATATCAGACCATAAATTGTTTGTTTTCCCTTCAAAGTAAAGTACTTTATGATAATTTCCCCTAGCAAAATACTGCTGGAAAATGTAAGTTAGGCCTATAAGTGGACGTAAGTGTTATAAGTGCTATCTTGTCACATTTGTCATTCTTCACAGAATCAGAAATTAAATTGAACAGCGTAAAAACCTGTTCCGACCGAAACCAATGCACATGAGCTGCTCGTCTCGGTATTGACGAGAGATGAGAAGCAGCCAAACGGCTTTCTTCTTTTCCGTTTTAACGGGTTTAAAGACCGCATCTGTCGTCATTCATGAAGACACTTCACATGTAGATTAGGAGGGAAGTGACGGGTAAAGGAGCAGGGATTTGCTCTGCTCCTGTGGGAAACGTTATGCAAATGAAGACAAACGATTTTGACATGCCCTTTGTTTGTCACAACTCAAGAACTAATGTCATAAAGGCCATTTTGTAAAGAGTAGTGGGTCACGCACTCATCGAGTAGGCCTACTTCATTTTGGTCCAGTGCTGACACAAAATCTGTATAAATCTGTTTGTGATTAATAGAGTGAAAAGAAGATCAGACTGAGTGAAAGGTTGAACACGTCGACAGATGAACACTTTGCATAAAATTCGTTGGGATGTCAAACATACAACTAGATGAGCAGGTGTCAGTACGAACATCAAACAGTCCAGGCACCATCAACAACCTAAAGTAAACTTATTTTAGGCAGTTATGGCTCAATGACAAATAACACATTTTTCAAGGCTACACATAGTTTTTCAGATATTAATATTTTAAAACAATACTGGTAAATTTATAAGGAATAATTAAAAGATTTTTTTTTTAAATCAACTTTTTAAGACTTAAATTGAAAGCATTCATAGAAAGTATACTCCAGTCATTTTGTGTATGCATTGCATTTTTAATGCATCTGCATAACCTAAAAATGAAATGAAATAAAATAAAATTAGTATGTCATTGACCAAAAAATACAGAACAAAACACAGCTGCATATTTTAAACTATTAAAAATAATATAACAGGATATTAGGGTGTCACGTTTCGCTGCAAACAAAAGAAATGTGTTCAATCCTTTGTTTGTTTAGTCTTTCAATAGCAACCTGCTTCAGAAAACGCAGAGGAAAATGAAAAGCAGGATCAGGAAGCATTGAGTAGACTGTTTGGTTCTACACACATTAGGGTTTTTATAGGGTAAGCCGTTGAAAATCAGTTCAGTCTCTCCAGTTAATTCTGCAAGTTTACGGCACTCTTTTGGTAGCATGGATCCGTTTATTGGACTAAAATGCAATAAGCCCCATCTCTCAAAGCTAATAAAGGACTTAATGAATCACACTTGGTGTGCCATTCAGAGAAACCTCTGCAACCAAGAAATCCATAAAGATCATACCGAAAAGAATAGGACTTCCACATGTGGCAGCCCCCACTGAAACACAAGGACAACACTTGCTGGAAGAAAAAGATGGAAAAAATAAATAAAAATAAAACGCACACAATTACTTTTTTTGTATTTTAATATATAACTGAAAAGCATTTATAAAAACAAGTTGACAGACAGCTTGAAACATTTTCAATTTTTGACTCAAACACAAGAAAATAAACATTGTGGAAAAAAGCATGCCATAGGCAACATAAAACAGTTAATGAATGAAGCCAACATGACTTGGAAATTGGTAAGTATGCCCATTAAATTTCACTTATCCAATCCATAACTGGACAAGATGTTGCAGTTAAGTTCAGAATGGTTTCATTAAGTGGGATGTAGCCAGACCTGCCATGTCCATTCCGTCTGAACCATGGTTAGACATGGTTTTGGGATGCATCTTTGACAAGACACAATCATCCGGAAAAAAATTAGCTTTTTATTATTTCTCATTTACAAATGATCCCACATAGTTTAAAAACAAAGGGGAGGACATTTAAAAAAAAAAAAAAAACACCCTTTATACATTTGCCCCAGATCCAACATTGACTCAAACCGTTCAAATGCAGCAACACTGGCCCATCTCTGCATTTAAAAAAATGTTCCCTGGAAACATTCAAGTAATGTTTTCCAAGCTCCCTTCTGGCGATGGCTCCGACATACTGTCTTCATTAGAGGAGCAGGGCCTGATTTGGAAACATGAGCTGGGAGCCCACTCCTAAACTACATTCTTCAGATTCCCTGTAAACAAGCAGGGGAGGAGATAGAGAGGGATAAAGACAAATAAAAATAGGTCAAAATGAATTTCAGAAAACATATTGAGAACTATTAATACAGTGATGGAGACGTGGTGTAATGAGGGAGGTTGAAAAATCAGTGTCAAACCTAAATATCTACACAAACCTGGGGTGTCCACCTGAACATCTATACAAGAACCTAAATGGCACAATGAAGCAGAGAGTCTGCCAATCAGGAAAAAACAGGATTTCCTATGACGTCTCTTACGGAAGCACAAGTTATTCAAATATTTCCAAATTTAAATCAATTTACATGGATTTACAAACCGCAATTTGCATTGGAATTGTGCCTTCCATTCACACAAACACTATACAGTTGAGCTGAAACAGGATGTCCCTTTTGTTCTCACCAGCTGGTGTTTGGATAACATTATGGCTGGCTAATGAATTTGAATTTAAGGCACTGAAGGAAATCCTGGTTATAAAAAAGAAATCAATATGAATCCATACTTTACAAGGCAAGCTTTATAATCAAAACAAAAATGTAGTTTAATCTCAGAAGTTTTAATAAAATCACATCCTTTAAATCTGATCTGCATTAACTGCTGAAGCAGAGAACCATTCAAGGAAATGAAGTCATGACTCATTCAAAACTGCATAAAAAAAAGTTAATTTTAAGACATTTAATCGAAAGCCATACATTTACAGAGACTTTTAACACCATTTCTAAGCACAACATGTTCCTTTGACTTTGATGGTTGTGGTTCCGAGGCCCTTGGAACTAATTATCTTCTGTTGTGATTTGAAATGAGCAAGCTTTTCCTATCCTAAAACTCAAGCGGTTTCGCATTAAGGAAACGGTAAATGTTTATGAATCCATGTACATTCAGTATTTAGCAGCTGTCCGATGACTGCCCGTCTACATCGTTCTGGCCTACATATTCATGTTTTTTCAAATATTGATTGTTTTCAGGGATGGAATCAACAAAAATTTCCAGTTTGTTTGTAGTCGGCTACAATGTGCACAAACAGTACGTTCTCTATTAACACCCACTGTTTAAAATTATATGGCCTTCAAGCAGAGATGGATAAACTCTGCAGTATTTGCTGATCAGAACCACTGAAAACAACCATGTATGGTGCTTACCCATTTTTGCTGCTTTTTCTCTCAGCGTTTTATAACGCAAGGCTGAGTGTCGTAAATGTTACCCAGATGTGCTTGGAAACTCCGGTAATGTGTAACAACTGCAAGCCTCTCTATTTATTACCTGCATTAATCAATCACAGTTCTTCACAGAGAAATGGTTGCAGACATTATCAGAACGGCGCATGTTTGGGAAGGTCAGAAACAGAGACTTCAGGTACCTCTCATCAAACAGGTTAGCAGCAATCGCTTGCTTCCCCTCATCCGCACGATTTCCTTTCCCTCATAAACGTAATGCTTACGTTACATAAATAAGACCATAAACAACCAGCGAGCACTACTGAAAATCCTAATTAAACAGTTTAATTAATGTGAGCAACTCATTTGAGGAACATGGTGGTGTGCGAGCAAGTTGAAAAACGATAGGGGAGTCTTTAGAAAACCCTGCACTGTGTAATTTAGTGCCTAATAAAATCTCATCACAAACAATTACTTCCTCCTAATATAAACCCAACCGTTTGACTTCAGTTAACCAATGTGCTCCACTGACCTGACTATCTAATTACCAAAAAATAACTGGCATGCAAACAATGCCAACCTACTCCGATCCACTGGGCAAGTAGAACACCACATTTACCTGATACAGTGAATTTCAATATATTTTAAAATGTAACTTATTCCTGTGATGGCAAAGCTGAATTTTCAGCATCATTACTCCAGTCTTCAGTGTCACATGATCCTTCAGAAATCATTCTAATATGCTGATTTACTGCTCAAGAAACACTATTATCATTCAAAATGGTTGTGCTGCTTAAAATTTATGGAAACAGATTCAATAGAAACTTCCAAAAGAACAGCATTTAGATAGATTGTAGATTGTCATCTTTCACTTTTGATTATTTTAATTCATCCTTGCTGAATTAAACTGTTCATTTCTTTAAAAAAAAAAAAAAAAAAAAAAAAATCTTACTGGCTCCAAACTTTTGAACACTTGCAGTGTAGATTCTTGTCTTTGTACTCATTCAATTGCAGGAATCTACTCTGGATACCTTACATAAGATTTGCCTCGTGCAAGTAACATGACAGACAGATAATTGCTCCAACAAAATGCATTTTAAACTAAAAACACCCAAAAACAATTATATCTGAGACATGAGGTTTTGCATAGCATTTCACATACCACACATAAATCCTGTTTCAACATGGCAGAACAGATGCCACTGAAAAGTCAAATATGCCTATATAAACACACTGGTTAATCTAAAGAAGCCATACACAATATAAGTAGACAAGTTCGTCAGTTCCCATAAAACTAAGGATGTGTTGTGTTGCGTGCAGCACAGGACACTTAACATAGCTCCAATAAGGTCATCTCGAAAGCTGACCTCAGTACAATATTTCGCTCTCGAATGACCCTCTGTAAACAGAAGATCTTAAAATCAAAACTGATCTGGAATCTGTGCTCATGTGTGACAGCTTGGCATACAGCGGTCTTAAGAGATGGGTGGAAACCCTAAAATGGAAGTTTAGCAGTCTGTGCCTTAAGCCCTTTTTAATTAGTCCCTGGAGCTGCGGGACAAAACAAACACGTAGCACATGCTACACATACCGCATGGGCGCAGAAAATAAGCATGTTTGTCCCATACCGTTTAAGAAATAGACAGAACACCCATATTGCAAATATAAATAAATAATGCTTATGTAAAATCAGTATAAGTGATGCTTGGCATACACAGAAAATCTTCCCCCTGTGCCATAGCTCTTGAAGTCCACATTAAATCATAATGGAAGTTTTTTGGCTTTTAGTATGCAAATGTTAGCCTTACTGTTATCTATTAGCTAGTGTGCTCCAAACCAATGACAAAATTTGCATTTAGAAGATATAAGCATTAAAATCATACAGTCTCTCAATTCCGCCAATATGGGTCAATATGGATCATATGCGCGAGTCAGTGCAGACCAGAAAATGTATCAGACCTGTTTGAAGTCTGCACAAAATGCTATATTTTAAAGCGATATCGAGGAGATTAGAAGGAAACTGCGGGTATGTGAGCTGCGATATAAACAAAACACTATTGGCTATTTTAAAAAGGGGAGGAGCTGTTCAATATGTCTCGCCCCGTCTTCCTGTTTCAGTGGAAATTATGTCAACACATTGAATAATGCTGCATGTTCCAAGGCACTTCAGTGGGCCTTTAAATCTCTTTCACACTTAATTATTAGTGACATTTCAAATTAAAATTTGATCGCAAAAAAAGGAACACTTTCTATTGTCAATAGTGTAGTGATGCATAAACTGCTGCTCAAACAGAAGTCATTTTCAAAACAAGCAGCTTTCTGTTGGTCAACATGGCAAATTTGAGAGACCAACTTTTACAAGTAAAATCTGAGTGGGGAACTTTTTCGGCCTCATGCGAAACTCCCATTGCGCACATTCCTATTTAAATGACTGCATATTGCCCATGAGCAATGGTAAGTGTAAAAAAATGGAGCTTTTAAAGTGCATGTAACACACTAAAGGGCCAGGTATACTTCATTGTCTATGTTCTCCTCTGCATCATACACAGTGGAGCACGCAAGTCTTAAAAGGATGATCACACAGCATGCAGATTTGCTCTTAAAAAACAAGATGCACAATATTGTAGTTATAGTACAGAAGGCTATAGTACTGTATATCTCTAAATGGTCATTTACCAGTAAAGAGTGTATTTGTGAAAGGAGACAAATGTGTAAAGCAACAAATGGTATTCTAACCAAGTGTGATTCGAAATAAGCTGAACTGAAGGTGTCAGAAATGAGGCTGTCAGTTATCAGACAGTACTGCTTCCACATACGGTGAGATGGTGACATTTGGGGGACCTTCAGGTCAGCAGCAAAGATCTGACGCCTTTTTTCAAGAAGAGTAAGTGGAGAAGACGTTAACCAGAGCAGGGGCTGGAGCGATAAGATCTAAATGGCGAGAGAAATGTTTAATCATAGTTGAAACACCCCTAAGTAGACTGAAGCTAAGGTGGAGCAGATGTGACTAAGAGTACTGACACATGCTGTCTGTTTCTGCAGCTTGTTGATGAGCATTAAAACCCATGGGTTGAACACAAGTCAAGGGTGATTAAACAGGTCAACTTCATCCCATAAGGAGTGAGGTGATAAGAACACAAACCGTCACTCATGTCTCTCTCATAAACACAAGAGGGGCATTTATTGCTTTAAAGGGATAGTTCATCCAAAAATGAACATTCTGTCATCGTTTACCCACAAACACAAAAGAAGATTGTCTATACTATGAAAATCAGTGGGCCCAATTTTGTTTTGGGCTTTCACTGTATGACCAAAAACATTCTTCAAAATATCTTCTTTTGTCTTTTAGGTGAACTATTACTTTATCACACACCGGATCATGGTGTTATTGTAAACTAAAAATAATACAATTAAAAACCATTCTCAATAATTGAAAAATAGCTGAAATAAAATTAGGTGATGTAAAATCATTAAGAACAAACAAATAGCATTGACCTAGCAAGTTAAACCAAGTTTAACACCAAGATTAATTTATGTACTCCAGAAGAATAAATCAATAACAACAACAACAACAACAACAACAACAACAATAACAAGCTCATCCATCCAGATAGCAAAACTGTTACTGTTATTTTTATTCCTTATGTTCTATTTTTTTAGTCTTCATTATGTAAAGCACTTTGAATTACCATTGTGTATGAAATGTGCTATACAAATAAAATTGCCTTGCCTTGCAAGAGGATTTTTTTGGTGAACAATACCTTTAATGTTAACATTTACAATACGTATCCTAACGCAGCAACCCACCAGTAGGCTGCCGTAGATACAATAAACTCTAGTTTTAATATTATTTACTGTAATACTTAAGTAAGTTAAAGTTAAAGGAGCTCAGAAATTGAGTCAATGTCCATAAATGTAGCTTTACTTTTGATTGGGTATTTGGATACTTTATACAACACTGCAAAAATAATATTAAAATAACACTAGCCTACATCACACTCTGAGTAAAGTGAAGGACTAGAGATGTATCAGCCAACAATCGGTATCGGCCGATAAAGTCTATTATCGTCACTATCGACAATCGGCCGATTGTTTAAAAACAGCCGATGATCAGGGCCGATTATATCCTGTCAATCAAAAGGGTGCGGAAAAAAAGTGTTCAGACTGCAACTCATACTGTGTGTGAAGAAAATCTCTCGTGTTGAATTTAGTTACCATGACAATGACGCATTAACAGTTAAAAATAGCGACGTTAAAGCAGGCTCTTTTTGACCCTATGAATCACCCATAGTTCAAGCCATTTTTTTTTTTTTTTTGCTACATCAAACATTATTTGTAGTGCCTCCCATCCAATAATCACAAAGAGCTTTGTGCTTTGTTACTTCTGATAAGAAATAAAGTCTGAGTTTTCAAATTCTGTCCATTTTATCACGAAATTCAAACAATAAATGGCGTTTTGACACTCTTAAATGTGAAGTGACACATCGCTGTAGCGCCTCAGTTCAGGCGGCAGATTAATACAAGTTATATCTTGAAAAACATGCATGAACATCAAAAGGTATGTTGAAAGATACAGTACACCTTACCAGAATGTCTCATGTAATCACTTTATCTGTGTTTCAACCACGGAAAGACGTCAATAAAACAGCTTGTGAATAATATGTCACATTTAAAGTTACCTCAGGAATGTTTTCCAATGTTCACAGTTTCTAAGTTAGCTATAACAAAAAAACTCTAGAGAGGAGCTTATTTACTCTTAATTATATATTTGAATAAATTTGCCATGAAGACAAGTGCTTATAAAACCTACCTTATGTGATACTAAGTTTTACACAAACATTTCAGATTTTATTTGAGTGTAATTATTATATCTGAAAATAAACATCAGCTGAATATAATACCTCTGTTGTTGATTGTAACCTCTAATATTATAGTGTACCAAATGAGAGGGTTCCCTGTATATAGTTTACAGCATTATTTGGGAGAGATTTTTTTTTTCCCTTAAGAAAAACCAAACTATCGCTATCGGCAGATATCATTCTGAATAATCGGCTATCGGTATCGGCAGAGAAATTTAGTGTCGGTGCATCTCTGTGAAGGACTGTGTGAAAAATAGGTTAGCTTCTCTAAATTACATTTCTTCTTATTCACAAACAATGCCAGTGTGTTACAATTCTGAACACTGCTTTTCCTTTTTCGCTGCCAGATTTTTGCCCATTCACACAGATGTTTGAATGAGCTCAAGAGGAAAAAACTTTATTTTATTACATCCAAAGGGCATTTGAAATGTTCTCAACATAGCTTTGAAACATGTTTTGAGTCATAAGACTTTTGTCCCTGAAGAAGGTGAAAAGGCAAGAGTTTGCCAAAACCTCAAATAAACATGAATAAACACACAGAGAGAGAGAGATGGAGAGGGAGAGAGAGAAAGAGAGAGAGAGTGTTCACGCACAATTGCGCAATAAAAATACACTAAGTGATAACTTAAAGGAAGAACAAAAAAACAAAACCTTGTGACAAAAGGGATTAAATAGATACTTTGTCAAGAAACATCTCATAAAAGTTTGGATAAGTGCGTGTCTGGGGGCCCTGCATGCACATGTGTGCAAATGTTCCTAGTTTAGCCTGTTCTCATTCTCATCCCAGCCTCTCTCTTGAGACTTCAGCTTCAAGTTCCTAAGAATGCTTTGCTTATTTGTTTACTGATGACTAGGAACATCAAACAGACATGTTTCTCTTTTCTACAGCTGAGGAGAGCCAGTCACAGGGGACAACTGTGGTTCGTTTAAAGGTCTTCCTGGTCACTGGAGGGGGGAGGGACACAAAGTTCTTGTGGAGGCTAGAGAGACAGCTGGAGGAATGAATGAATGAATGACTGACACCCCATCATACCCATCATCAACGGTTTTCCAAATAAACAGACCATTACTTTGAATATTTTAACCAGCTTAGAAATGGACAAAACTAATTCCATCTGTGGAAATGGTATTCAACTAAGTGTGGAGAAAGAGTGATATTCAGGTCTGGTGTTGTGTTTGGTGAGGTTCTGGTTGTTGTCATGGCAATTACCTTTGATGGTGTTGATGACCCGCTCCAGATGCTGGCTCTCGTTGCGGTCGGTTCGGCAGCTCGGGCTGATCTCCAGGGAATAATCTGGGCCGTATTCAGTGAAGTACTGGATTAGAGATAAAAAAAAAATAATAATTCAATTTAAAGTCAGCATGAAATCAAAACGGTCAGTTCTTTTTTCTTTTTTTTTAAATGGAAGACTGCAGTGTATATTATAAACAATTTATCCATGCACATCTTTTATTCTTTTTCTTTTTTTTATTTGTGTGTTATAAAAGACTTTAAATGAAAAATTATGAGCACCGTCTTGCTGCACCATGAATTTCCTCACAGGGATAGCTCTCCCAAAGATGAAAATTCTCATGGTGTTCCAAACCATTGGAACACAAATGAAGATATTTTAAAAAATGTTTTTCATCCATATAATCAAAGTCATTAGGGTGCAGAGTTGTTTAAGACCACATTGATAATAAGCAAAAACAGTTAAAACATTCCTCTAAATGTCTTCTTTGACTGTATGTTGCACAGAAGAAAGAAAGTCAAATGGATTTTTGGAACATTAAGGTGAGAAAATTTTTGGGCAAACTATCCCTTTAAATAATTATTAATTACAGAAATTTTGCTATCAATCAAAATGACATTATGTGTATGCTGCAAGCCAACGTTTCACAGGGTAGGACAGATCTCCAATCATTTCACTAACGACCTTATAATGTGATCAAGGTTTCCTTCAATAAAACAAGTCCTGTTTTTTGAGATTTTTCTCAGCAAGGAAGTAGCATATACTTGAGTAAATTTGGGAAGGTTTAGTCATACTTCAACTTTCTTCCAAACACACACACATATACATCAACTATCAATGCTGGGTAGCTATGCTCAGTTTATCTCACAGTGTTCTGATCCTTTAGATGGAGAAGGCAAGCCAAAAGCAGTTAAAGTTTTCCCTAGCATGAATTGCATCCGAACTACAATTAGTGATGCATTATGATTTTGGAATGGAAACTCTAGGGACTGGCAAAAAAAGACATATTGCCTTGCTTATTTGAAAAACACTGTCTGTATTGTGTTGGTGGGGTGTCTGGTGTTTAAACTGGATAGAGATCAGATTTGGTTGTATGTGTGTTACATGCATTAGCTCAACTCTGCTTTCAATTACTTCTCTTTTGTTTATCCGGCTTACCTCCGGTCCCAATGTGCTCCAACATGCTAGGGATTATACTACATATGCATGTGAATGTGTGCAGTTTTTTTTACGTGTTTTTACATACACACTCAAAAAAAATGTGTAAATAGGATGCACAATGATTTGTGCATGAGTACACATAATTAATTACAATTTAAAAAAAAAGAAAAAGAAAAAAAGAAATAGTTTAGCACCAAATACTCGTCCAGGAGAAGTTAAAGGTGCCTTAGATTGTTTTTTTACAAGATGTAATATAAGTATAAGGTGTCCCCTGAATGTGTCTGTGAAGTTTCAGCTCAAAATACCCCATAGATTTTTTTTAATACATTTTTTTAACTGCCTATTTTGGGGCATCATTAACTATGCACTGATTTTTTCAGCACGGCCCCTTTAAGAGATGCGCTCCTTCTGCCCCACGAGCTCTCGACTATAATACAGTGCATTTACAAAGTTCACACAGCTAATATAACCCTCAAATGGATCTTTACAAGATGTTCGTCATGCATGCTGTATGCATGCTTCGAATTATGTGAGTAAAGTATTTATTTAGATGGTTACGTTTGATTCTGTGTGAGTTTGAGGCTATGCTCTGTGGCTACAGCTAACATTACACACTGTTGGAGAGATTTATAAAGAATGAAGTTGTGTTTATGCATTATACAGACTGCAAGTGTTTAAAAATGAAAATAGCAACGACTCTCGTCTCCGTGAATACAGTAAGAAACGATGGTAACTTTAACCACATTTAACAGTATATTAGCAACATGCTAATGAAACATTTAGAAAGACAATTTACAAATATCACTAAAAATATCATGATATCATGATATGTTGTTCTTGGTTGCTTACCTTGTCTGTGCACAGATCCAGACGTTAATACTGCCTTTCCTTGTCTAATGCGTCGAATGGGCTGGCATTATGCAAATATTGGGGTCATACATATTAATGATCCCGACTGTTACGTAACAGTGGAAGTCTTTTAAACAAATGAGATTTACATAAGGAGGAGGAAACAATGGAGTTTGAAACTCAATGTATGTCTTTTTCATGTACTGAACTCTTGTTATTCAGCTATGACGAGGTAAATTCAAATTCTGATTCTAGGGCACCTTTAATGAATTAACGGCCTTAGGTGCATATATCCATAAACAGCTCAAAACTCCAATCCTTAAAGGGATAGTTCACCCGAAAATGAAAATTCGGTCATAATTTACTCACCCTCAAGTTGTTCCAAAGCATTATGCTGAACAAAAAAAGAAGACATTTTGAAGAATATGGGTAACCAAACAGTTGATGGGCCCCCTTGACTTCCAATGTATATTTTTTCCATACTATGGAAATCAACTAATTTCTCGAGTTTCGCATAGTTACAATACTTTATTAGTTACAATACTTTCAGTAAGCATTCCCACACGCGACACCACAGCATGCGACTTGTTTTCCCATGAATTCAGCCTAATCTGAAACAGCAGTGTTCACATCTCTGTGCATTGTTTAGTTTGGACCACAGTAAGATCACATTGGAACTTTATTTAAAGGGTTAGTTCACCCAAAAATGAAAATTCTGTCATCAACTACTCACATTCATGTTGTTCCACATACAACCTATAAGACTTTAGCTCATCTTTGAAACACAAATGAAGATATTTTAATGAAACCTGAGAGATTTCTGTCCTTCCATTGAGTCAATTTTACCATAACTCTGATGCTTCAAAAAGTTCATAAAGACATTGTAAACATTATCCATATGAATTGAATGGTTTAAACCAAGGAAGCTCAAACGTGCTTGACATGCGAAAACCAATGAGGTTTGTTCTCACGTGTAAAGAAAGTACAGGTTTAGCTTCCGTATACCATATTTGATGTGCTCCATCTATGTGCGTTGATCATTGTTTAAAGGTGCCAAAGAACATGTTTTTAAAAGATGTAATATAAGAATGTGTCTGTGAAGTTTCAGCTCAAAATACCCCATAGTTTTGGTTTTTTTAATGATTTTTTTTTAACTGCCTATTTTGGGGCATCATTATAAATGCGCCGATTCAGGGTGTGCGGCCCCTTTAATTCTTGTACTCCACACCCCAAGAGCTTGCGCTTGCCTTAAACAACATAAAAAAAGTTCACACAGCTAATATAACCCTCAAAATGGATCTTTACAAAGTGTTCGTCATGCAACATGTCTAATCGCGTAAGTACAGTGTTTATTTTGATGTTTACATTTGATTCTGAATGAATTTGATAGTGCTCCGTGGCTAACGGCTAATGCTACACTGTTGGAGAGATTTATAAAGAATGAAGTTGTGTTTATGCATTATACAGACTGCAAGTGTAAAAAATGAAAATAACGACAGTCTTGTCTCCGTGAATACAGTAAGAAACGATGGTAACTTTAACCACATTTAACAGTACATTAGCAACATGCTAACGAAACATTTAGAAAGACAATTTACAAATATCACTAAAAATATCATGTAATCATGGATCATGTCAGTTATTATTGCTCCATCTTTTCGCTATTGTTGTCGCTGAACTCTTGTTATTCAACTAATCCGAGGTAAATTCAATTTTTGAATCTAGGGCACCTTTAAATGTGTATACAAGCCTATGTGTCTCTTCAGAAGACACTTGATTTATATGGGTTACGTTTATAATAGCTGCTTTTCCACTGTCGGTCTGAACGGTTCTCATTGCATGCCATTCCATGCCGATCCGGGCCAGCTGGTACGGTTACGGTATCATTTTCCACTGTGGGGCTGATAACGGCCGCTCTTTGTAATGTAATATAAAAGCATCTGTCGTTGCATTGGTAACGCAACGGTTTACTTATGATATGAGATGCAAATAATGACCGCATTATGGAGGATGATTAGATATTTCTTTTAATTTTATTATTAATTTGTGTTTACGTCGCTCAAATTGAGCTTATCCAGCTACGGAGAAACTGGTAGCCAGGCAACAGACAAGTGACCAATCCTGTGTGGCGACATCACTTCAAGGATTCTACCAGCATGATTCAGCGCGGTTAGACAACCGTGCCAAGAACTCCGGGCTGAGAACGGTTTGTAATCGTGCCGTGCCGTACCAGGCTCCAGTGGAAACACAACTGGAACCGTTCCATACCATTCTAAGAACCGTTCGGCCCGACGGTGGAAAAGCAGCAAATGTCTTTATGAACTTTCTGAAGCATCAAAGTTTTAGAAAAATGGCCATTAAATGGAGGGACAGAAATCTCATCATCTGAGTTTCAAAGATGAACAAAAGTCTTATGGGTTTGAAATGACTTGAAGCTGAGTAACTGATGGCAGAATTTTGTTTTTGTTGTAGTTTGTACAACAATAGATGTAAAATAGATGACAAACTGCAAAGTTCATAAATAAAAGATAAAGTTGAGATAAAATTAGACTCAACAAGAATAAGGTCAATAACTCCCTCCTCAACAGAGCAGACCAAGAAGAAAAGAAAAGAAAACAATGATACGCTCAGAGTCAAAATATGACCGGCACTTCATTGTCTGCTTGACTGGCTCATCATAAAGGTGAGTTTAGGTTTCATCTCCTGACCTTTTGAACTTTGACCCCTTAAGCATCAACACCACCCAGCATCCATTATGGACTTCCCCAAAGCTCATTTCCAGCATTTATTCCACTCCGGAGTTCTGGGAGCCAGCTACTTCCCAGACGCAACAGCACAAAAAGTCCCACCCACAGAAGGAGATACAGAGGCCACACTAATTGTTACTGTTGTGGCATCACATGCTTTGTTCAAGACAGATGAGACTGGAGACATTACACTAACACCTGATTTTAAAGTCTGTAATCTTGAAAAAAATACAGTAAGTATTATGAAATCATAAGCTGTCATAACATTCACTGAAGCACCGAACACAGGGTGTATTATCTTAAGTAAATAACATGGGTGGATATACAGCATCTGCGCTGTCTGAAACGCTTCCCTTCTAGAACAGTCAGTACGTGCAGGCGGTAATGAGCCAAGCCAGTGCTGACAGTCTGTCTGTCTCGCACATTACAGTGAAGTACAAGACCTGGTTCAAAGGGCAAAACTACAGACAATGCAAACATAACACTACTGGCACTCACAACATCCTGTTGAACTCGGCATGAAAAAGCTGGCAGCCAATGAGAGCATGTGTACGTGCATCAAATAAAGATTTCTGAAAGAACATTTCACAAATTCTATATGTAGTAACATCACAACTTGAGATAAACCAGCTGAACTGTGATGGCAAGCTATCCTGCTGTGCATTATGGGTCCATACAAATCAATTTGCATGGGGAACTTGCTTGTATAAAACATTTCCACATTCACACATCTTTACTTTTCTCAATCCACTCACAGCTCCTCTAAAGGATCTGTGCTGTCTGTCCCTGTTCTGCCCAGTGGGGTCTTTACCCCTTCCTCAAGTCATTCAGACAGGACAGAAGACCTTACAAACCCTTTAGCACTGTTTGACTAGCGTAACCACAGCAGTCATCTATGAATGAACATGTAAACTCTGTGAGTTTGAGATCATGGGTGGAGTACCTCAGTTACTCACTGGTATGTTGAAGTTTGTCTGTAAGAGCCATTGCTTGTACAATAGGGGGAAGTGATGCAGATTGTCCATTTCTTGTAACCCCAATCTGAATTTTCATGTGAAATGAAGTTAAAGTCCCCCTGAGGTCAATAATCTTATCCCTTAAAACTCTTCTTTGTCATTTTCACCAAAATGACATATTTAAACATTTTTTCCTGTGAAAAAAATTCTTTATGCCTTAAAATAGCTTGAATGTAACTCTACACCCTTGCCTCATTTAGAATGCATGGATTAATGAATATGCAAATTAACCCTGCCTCCACTCGCTCACACCAGCTCAGAGATAAACTCTAACTGTTTAACTGAGGTAAACGCTACACAATGGTTTCGCTCTTTTCAACATCAGACACATAACGGTAAGTAATATGATTAGCCATTTGCTTTACTATGTTATCAAACAGCTAATAATGTGTTGCTAATGTCACACATACCATGTTCATTATGAATATTAAAAACACAACATAGACATATAAACAACATTAAAAACTTGATTTTCACCACAGGGAGTCTTTAAATAAAAGAAGAACATGAGAGAGAGAGAGAGAGAGAGAGGGGGGGGGGGGGGGGGGGACGTCTATCTGGCTGACTGACTGCAGGGGGGAAACAGAGCTCTGGGTGTTTGTTATTTCACTGGGCTGTGCTGAAAATAACTTTCCAGAAACAAGTGAAAAGAAGTTTTAAAAAAGCAGAGGATGTACAGATGTTGACTGGCCACAGAGCGGTGAGGGCTGTTTCCACCCGCAGACTGAGCCGAGTCCCTGACAGCACTCAAACAAAAACACAGCAAATTTCCTACCACTCGCTGATAAGATGTGACCAGAACAAAGCCACACGTTCCGAGTCTAGCCAAAATGGCCATCAACAGGGACTTTTTGTAGATTTAACCCTTTTTAGTCCTGTTAACCAGTACAGATAATGTTAAAAGGATAGTTCACCCAAAACATTTGTCATCATTCACCCTCATGTCCTTCCAAACTTGTATGACTTTTTTTTTTTATCTGCGAAACACAAGATGTTTTGAAGTTTTGGTGACCATTTTTCTTAAATTTGTATGGGGAAAAATGCAATTTCTCAAAATATATTTAATTTTCCACTGAAAATGGAAAGTCATACATGTTTGGATCAATATGACTGAGTAAATGACAGAATTTTCATTTTTAAGGGAACTATCTATCTCTTCACAGTTTATATAATGCAGCTATTTTTATTTTGCCAGTAAACAACAATGCCAAGTTCCCAACTGTGCAATCTTTATTCTGATTTCAGAGTTTTGCCTTTCTTAGAATAAAATACAGCTTTAGTCATACTGAGAAACAATGGTTCACCTATTAAGGTGAAATGTGCAAGTTTTTATGTTAAAATACTTAAATTACTGTTAAATAAAAAAACAACAACTATGAACTATTCAGTAATACAGTATTATTAGCATCTGCACTTCAAAAAAATACCATGAATAATTCTAGGTACAAATTGTTTTAATTTTTAGAACACACATTAGCTTCATTGAAATTAACAGGTTAAAATTTACAACACTGGGTAAATGCTGCATAATGGGGCCGGATGAAAAATTTATCTCTGACAGTAGGTGGAACTTAAAAAAAAAAACAGAAATATCACTGTAACCCCTGTAAACAAAGTTTTCTGTTCGACACAGAGAAGGAAGTCAAACAGTTTACATATTTAAAACTGCCATTTTTTTCCCCACAATGGTGCTTATCAAACAACCCCCAAATACCAAAAGACTTAATATGTATCATCTAACATTTTTTTTTACACTTATACACGTTTACATTTTAATCTGGACTATAATATGCCAGCCCAAGAAAGATATCTAGATATTGGTTAAAAAATGTTCTGATTTGTAATTATTGTTCTTTTGCACTTTAATCTGTTTGAAACATTTACTTGATACATTTTTATTGTGTATTGTTTTATTGTATTTAAGGGTGCCCTAGAACCCCTTTTCAAAAGATGTAATAAAAGTCTAAGGTGTCCCCTGAACATGTCTGTGAAGTTTCAGCTCAAAATACCCCATAGTTTTTTTTTTTTAATAATTTTTTTAACTGCCTATTTTGAGCCATTATTACATATGCAACGATTAAGCGTGCGGCCCCTTTAAATCTCCCGCTCCCCCGCGAGCTCTCAACTGCCTTAAACAGCAAACACAAAGTTCACACAGCTAATATAACCCTCAAAATGGATCTTTACAAAGTGTTCATCATGCAAACATCGATTCCTGTGAGTATAGTATTTATTTGGATGTTTACATTTGATTCTGAATGAGTTTAAGGCTGTGCTCCATGGCTAACGGGCTAATGCTACACTGTTGGAGAGATTTATAAAGAATGAAGTTGTGTTTATGAATTATACAGACTACAAGTGTTTAATAATGAAAATAGCGACGACTCTCTTGTCTCCGTGAATTCAGTAAGAAACGATGGTAACTTTACCACATTTAACAGTACATTAGCAACATGCTAATGAAACATTTAGAAAGACAATTTACAAATCATGCCAGTTACTATTGCTCCATCTGCCATTTTTCGCTATTGTCCTTGCTTGTTTACCTAGTCTGATGATTCAGCTGTGCACATCCAGACGTTTTGCCCTTGTCTAATGGCTTGAACATGGGCTGGCATATGCAAATATTGGGGTCATACATATTAATGATCCCGACTGTTACGTAACAGTCTGTGTTATGTTGAGATTCGCCTGTTTTCCAGAGGTCTTTTAAACAAATGAGATTTATATAAGGAGGAGGAAACAATGGTGTTTGAGACTCACTATATGTCATTTCCATGTACTGAACTCTTTTTATTTAACTATGCCAATATAAATTCAATTTTTCATTCGATGGCACCTTTAAATGTTTAAGGGATTTTTTTTTTATTTGAAAAAGGTTATTAAACTTGTTATTAAAAGGACAATACTGTTTGTTCAAGTTTATCTTCTTAACCTGTGTTTGTAATGTAATTTAGTACCGTGATAATATATCATGATAAAGTTTCAGCAATTATCGAGATGTGAAAATTTGATATGCCTAGGTCTACCTCAATCAATGCTGTGGGGCAGGAGTAACTGTTTATTGAATAATTTCAGGCAAAAGAAGTGTCTGGCAATCCTCTCTGGAATTCTATTCGGTGTCATTAGTGGCACAAAAATTACACACTTCACGTTTACACAACAACTTCAATTACATACTTCACCAGTGACACATCTTTAATTCCACAACAAGTTACAAATCTCAGGAACTTGTGTCTCATGCTGTATGGAGACCTTCACTACTTCTGTTGCTAACTAACTTTCTATTCTATTTATAAAAAAAAAAAGAAGAAGAAGAAGAAGAAGAAGAAGAAGAAGAAAATCCTGAGTCTCTGTATCTAGAGATGCTAATCACATCTCAATAAGCTAAATCTTGCCTGGGTTTAAGTCTTGTGACATGGTCCGATCAAATTTATTGAGACACTGAAGAGAGACATTTTGTGCAAATGGGTTTAAATAAATCTGTATTGACACACTGCTGTCTTGCATTAAAAAGAGAAGATGGTGCCTATAATGCCAACAATGGAGTTTATTTAAACCAACATCAGGGCTGTCTTGGACCAAGCACAGCACAAGCTTTTCCAATTCATCAGCTTCTTAAAGAGAAACAATTCAGGTCTAAATAAAAGGCCCTGCATTTTTTTTCTGGGTCTCTCCCTTGTGAGAGGACTGTCTATATTAGCCTCACTTTTTCATCTCTCTGTGTCTGTGACAGGGCCTGAATGAGCTCGTTGTATGCCTCCACTCCAGTCTGTCTTCATTGTTTGCAGTCCTGGCAGGGCAGAACCCAGACTGAGCCGCCTCTGAGTCTCAGCAGCTGGACTGGCTCGAGGAGAGAGAGAGAGCGAGATTGCACAGGTACAAAGTGCTTCTTGTTCCACCTCTCGTTTCCCAGCTTCTTCTATGCTGCAATACTCTTCTATCTTTTTTTATACCCCCATTGGTGGATGCCTCTCTGTCTTTTAACAGCCTTATCGCTCTCTCTCTGTCTCTCTCCCTCCCTTCTTTGTCTTTATGGACTCACACTAGAGTTAAATGGTGTTTTGTTTGGCTGGGATGGACACACAATAATAGTGCTGGTGAGGAGATGGGGGTTCCTCTCTCTAAGAAGGGAGGAGAGAGTTTCATGCTTTGAAAAGCCGATGGAAGGAACAATAATGGAAGAGAAGCTATAGAGAAAGAGGAATAAGAAAGAGATGAGGAGAAGGGGGAGAAAGAATGGTGGTCCTAAAACTCTAAATGTGTTGGGGAGCGACAGGCTTGAGTTCTTAGGGAAGGCTGGTTTATATGGTCATCATATGCACGTCTGGGACTAAATAAATGATTTCAACATTATAGTGAATAGAATAGAATAGACCATGTACACTACAAGCTGAAATAAAAATAACTCAAGTTTTAGGGTTTAAAGTGCCCAAGAATGCTTTTTCACAAGATGTCTAAGGTGTCCCCTGAATGTGTCTGTGAAGTTTCAGCTCAAAATACCCCATAGATTTTTTTTAAATTAATTTTTTTAACTGCCTATTTTGGGGCATCATTAACTATGCACTGATTTTTTCAGCGCGCCGCCCCTTTAATTCGCGTGCTCCCTGCCACACAAGCTCTCGATTATATTACAGCACATTTACAAAGTTCACACAGCTAATAATAACCCTCAAATGGATCTTTACAAGATGTTCGTCATGCATGCTGCATGCATGCTTCGAATTATGTGAGTAAAGTATTTATTTTGATGTTTATATTTGATTCTCTATGAGTTTGAGGCTATGCTCTGTGGCTAATGGCTAATGCTACACTGTTGGAGAGATTTATAAAGAATGAAGTTGTGTTTATGAATTATACAGACTGCAAGTGTTTAAAAATGAAAATAGCGACGGCTCTTGTCTCCGTGAATTCAGTAAGAAACGATGGTAACTTTAACCTCATTTAACAGTACATTAGCAACATGCTAACGAAACATTTAGATAGACAATTTACAAATATCACTAAAAATATCATGCTATCATGGATCATGTCAGTTATTATTGCTCCATCTGCCATTTTCGCTGTTGTTCTTGCTTACCTAGTCTGTTGATTCACCTGTGCAGATCCAGACGTTACTGGCTGCCCTTGTCTAATGCCTTTCATAATGTTGGGAACATGGGCTGGCATATGCAAATATTGGGGGCGTACATATTAATGATCCCGACTGTTACGTCACAGTCGATGTTATGTTGAGATCCGCATGTTTTCCGGAAGTCTTTTAAACAAATGAGATTTACATAAGAAAGAGAAAGCAATGGAGTTTGAAACTCAATGTATGTCTTTTCCATGTACTGAACTCTTGTTATTCAACTATGCCAATGTAAATTCACATTTTTAATCTAGGGCACCTTAAAAATACAAAAGTTTTGAATTACAAAATGTTTTTCAAAACTATTTGGGTGGAAATGCTGCCAAGATACAATGTTACTGCCCATTTGTCAAGTTAATATAGAATTTATTAGTGTCTTATAGGCCAACAACTTTCAAAAGTAAGGTACTTTACTTTTTGTAAGGTACTGACTGAAGATTATTTGAGCTGAATTGTGTGAACACTGGACAAGCTTTCTTCTGGAAGGAGTAGTAAATAGTTTTCAATAAAAGTCACAATGGATGATAAGCAATATGGACAACACTGACAAACAGACTTGAATGAACTCCAAATCACCCAAAGAATATGAAGAGCACTGACCATGTCCCTACAAGGATTTCAAAGGTTACAAAGCATCTCACAAAAGTCATATAATATACGACTAGGTTATTACTGTATTTTTTCACATGCATTTTACAGCAATCAATCCATCAATCAATGCAGTAGACAGGGAAAAAATATACACTGTTCAAAAGTTTGGGGTCAAGTTTTTTTTTTTTTGTTTGTTTTTTTTTTATTAATACTTTTATTCAGCAGAGATGAATTACAACTTGCATCAAAAGTGACATTAACGCATTTATATGTTACAAAACATTTCTCTATTTTAAATACATGCTGTTCTTTCAAACTTTCTATCCATCAAACTGTTTTCAGTTGTGATAATAAATGTTGAGCAGCAAATCAGCATATTAGAATGATTTCTGAAGGATCACGTGACACTGAAGACTGGAGAAATGATGCTGAAAATACAGCTTTGCCATCACAGGAGAATATTACATTTTAAAATATATTCAAATAGAAAATGGTTCCTGTACAGGTCAGGTACTGTATATTTGATCAAATAAATGCAGCCTTGGTAAGCATACATGACTTCTTTAAAGGGTTAGTTCACCCCAAAATGAAAATTGTCATGATTTACTCACCCTCATGTCGTTTCAAACCCATAAGACTTTCATTTATATTCAGAACACAAATGAAGATCTTTTTGATGACAGAATGCGGTCAGATTTCCTTCTATAAAATGCCTTTGCAACTACTACTTTGATGCTTCAAAAACTTCATAAAGAGATTGAAAAACTAATCCATATGAATCAAGCGGTTTAGTCCAAATTTTCTGAAGAGAATCAATCACTTGTTATGATGAACAGATTTAATTTAGGCTTTTACTCATGTAAACATTGATACATGCGAACATAAGCAGAAGCTCAACCGAACATCAACATCAATAACACACAAGAACAAAGCCTCTTCCGGAAGTTCAAACGGACGTAAAGCGTAACCAATGAGGTTCATTCTCGTATATGTTACGCAGTACGTTTGAGCTTCCAGAAGAGCTTTGTTCTTGTGCGTTATTGATGTTGATGTTCGGTTGAGCTTCTGCTTATGTTCGCTGATCAATGTTTACATGAGTAAAAGCCTAAATTAAATCTGTTCATCATAACAAGTGATTGATTCTCTTCAGAAAATCTGGACTCAACCACTCAATACGAATTAGTTTTCCGATCTCTTTATGAACTTTTTGAAGCATCAAAGTGGCAGTTTCAAAGGCAGTCTATAGAAGTAAATCTGACAGCATTCTGTCATCAAAAAGATCTTCATTTGTGTTCTGAAGATGAACGAAAGTCTTACGGGTGTGGAATGACATGAGGGCGAGTAATTAATAACAGAATTTTCATTTTGGGGTGAAGTAACCCTTTAAAAAACATTAAAAATAATGACTGACCCCAAGCTTCGGAATGGTAGTGTACAAGAGAAGTCCATTTAAGAGCCTTTCAAAAAAATGGCACTAGTAAAACATCTAATAAATTTTTCAAAAAATTTTGAATTACAACTGCTCTCAATGGAGGAGAATGCTTTATAGAACTAAATGGTGAAATTACTCCCAGCGGGAGCTATTGATCTCTAGAGTCAATTACAGTTTAGCCATCATTACTGTGCAATACTTTATATCCTACAGAACAAAGAAAATCCCTGATTTACCCATCTGAATCAAGTATTCCAGATAGCTCAAATCTCTTCAATTGTATTAATCATCATCACAACCATCACTGTCATTAACGAACACCCTGACAATTACCTACACTGCCTTATTTGGTTGCTTGCCCTATGGAGAGGTCATGTCAGCTGAAACAAGGGCATCTTTTATTGCGGTGACCATGAAAGCGCTCTCTATAAACATTAAAAGTCCTTCTTTGTGAGTAAGAATAAAAGAGAGATATCAAACTCTCTCAGATCAACCAGAAGGCCTTTCCATCCCTTCATCTCTCCTCAGAAGCTACTCAAAAAGAATGGAAAATGCTCTTAAAAAGACTTGCTCAGAATTGGGTACACACATTCTCTTTCTCTAAGGAATGAGAAAGAGGAGAGAGGGGGCATAAACAGTTGAGGAAAGAAAAGCACAAGTCCCTCTCAGTCAACCGGTAGGGACAGAGTAGTATTGTTAAGACCCCTTCACTGGTGTGCACACGCACGCCCCCCCACTCCATGAAAACAAACCCGGTTATTGAGAGGTGCTTGGACATATTTGATTAGACCGGGTGACTCAGCAGGAATGGAAGAGGAAGAGGAGGAGAGAGTGGGGTTTTTAGACAGCTGCTGAAAGAAGAGAGGGACAGGGTCTCACCTCATGGTCTGGGATCTCAGAAGACAGAGTCTGTCCTAGGACGGTCCCCGTTAGATAGGTCCAGCAGCGGGCAGTATTGGCAAGGTTATAACCGCCTGAGAGAGGCAGATTTGTATATGCAGAGAGAAAAGGAGAGAGAAGCAGGATTGAAGTCAGCAAAAAGGCTTCATTGTACTAGTGTAATTACTACCTTTCATCTAGAGCTTGGCTAGGCAGGTCTGCAGCTTAGAGCTCATTTCAAAATGGGCTAAAATCACAAAAGTTCACTTTCTTCTCTCAGCCCAACCCCCCGCCCTGGCCGTAACAACACACTAATAAACTTTTTGGCCGAGTCAGAAAGCTGGCAACAAGGACAGAAGATGGAGTTGTCCGTGTTAAGACACAGAGGAAGAATAAACTGAGGCAACACTGCTTACACCGTCTGTTGTTTTATGTTTTAAGAAAAATTAATAAATAAAATAAAAATTCTGTCACCGTTTACTCACCCTCATGACGTTTAAAACCCATAACATCTAAACACAAATGAAGATAATCTAAAAATCTAATAAATAGTTAATTTTATATCTCTCATCATTTTTGCCCATCCACTGAAAGTCTACGCAACCAAATTTTGCATGCTTCAGAAAGTACAAAAGGACATTGTCAAAGTAATTCTTATGAATTGAGTGGTTTAACAGAATTACGGTAACTAATTTAATTTAGGCTTTTATTTACATATAACATTGCACAACACATAATTAGAAGACTAAATGAAATCTGGTCATCATAATAACTAAGCGAACAGGTCTCTTCAGAAGACATGGATGAAACTGGTGGATTCATATGGATTTGTGTTTCGAAGATGAACAAAAGTCTTATGTGATTGGAATGTCATGACGGTAAGTAATTGATGACAATTTTCATTTTTAGATTTTAAAGGTGCTAAAGAGGATCTTTTCGTCGACTGAGAAACCAAAGACTGTTAGTGAGTTTTTGAAATGAGCGCATGCGTAAGAACAACCCCCCTCCTTCACAGCTCATTTTGAGGGAACGCCTCCCAAAACTCGTGCACAAGTATTGGAACACGAGTGTTTACCACCGGCATTCTCTGTGTCGTGTTAGTGGATTCATTATGTCGGACTCACCGCAGGTAACTAATCTGCAGTTGTTACTCCTGTCTCCTGACAAAAACATTGCATGCGGCGCCTGTGGAGTGTGGAAAGTTACTGGAGCGCGCAGCCGCGCTCGTCTCTCACAAGGAACGTCATGGCAGTGATTGACAAGCCAGAGGGCCAATCGTTTACGCGATAATCGCGTAAACGATTGTCTGATGTTTTTAAGGCCCTACCTCGTGCACAGATGATGTATATTAATATTATTCCTTTAAGTGCACCTAATAAATAGTCTTTTATCAGTTAGTAAAGACAGTTTCAAGTAATATTGCAAAAATGTATAAAACAAAACATCCTCTTTAGCACCTTTAAGAGATTAAGAGCATAATATAGTTCAACAAAACCAATGACACACACCTCCTCCTAGTAGCAGAGTGGGTAACTCCCAGCCCAGTATATAGTTTAGACACTTTCCAACTCCAACAGGAGTCATATTGAAGGAGCACATGGGGTCTCCTGCCATTGTGTCCGCTCCTAGTTGCATCACAACTGCTTCAGGGTTAAATAGAGCTTTTACTTCCTGCATCACACTGAGAGAAAAACAAAAAAAGAAATAATGCCTATGTTTAAATGACACTGAACCACAGGGAAAAACAAAACATTGCAAGGAACTTGATTGGATTGGCTGGTTATTGGCTCTTTACAGACCTGGTGAAGATCTGGCAGTACCGATCATCACGTATGCCATCCTCAAAGGGGACGTTAACAGCGTACCAGCGTCCTTTACCCAGCCCAGTGTCAGTCACATCACCTGTGCCTGTAAAATAAATAATTATGTTAGCCAAAAGTTAGTCTCTTTGGTCATTCATATCATTGACAAAACTGATGTCTGGGCCAGTATGAATTATCTACTTCACGCTTTACTGAGAAGTGACCATTCAAAAGTTTTGGGTCATTAAGTTTTTGTTGTTGTTGTTGTTTTCATTTAATTTAATAATTTTAGTCAGCAAGGATGGACTCATTTGCTTAATGTGACAGCAAATACATTTATAATGTTACAAAAAAATTCTACTTTACATAAATGTGGTTCTATTGAAATTTCTATTCATCAAAGAATCCTGAAAAAAATGCCATCTATCTTTGCTATCACAAAAATATATTAATTTTTAAAATATATTAAAAAAGACAAAAGTTATTTTAATTGTAATAATATTTTACAATATTACTGTTTTTACTTTATTTTTACAGCATTGGTGAGCATAAGAGACTTCTTTCAAAAAGTTATATCTTAACTTTTGAAAGGTAGTGTACTTTCAGATGAAGCTGTTGCAAAGGATATTACACACTCAAAGATTTTTTTTTCTTTGCTTTTTTTTTGCTGCTTGCTTATTTTTTCTAGAATTCTTGAACACTTTGTCATAAGGTAATTTCATGGTGTGCAGTTAATTGAAGTTTGTAAAACAGATGCTTACTTAAACCAATTGTGTTGGGACTGCATGAACATATTTCACTGCTATTTCCATACCATTGGTGAAACTGTGCAGGGGATTTCCAGTTCCCAGCATGCTATGCATAGAACTGGACCATGAGAGAAAATCATGAAATGAAGTGTTATTTTATGTGTTTTTGATGATGAAAAATTGGGAGGAACTTAATGTTCTGTTATGTTTAGGATTGGATTTTCAGGGGTTACCACTGCGGTGAAGAGTGGAGCATCTGCTAAGCGTTAATGTATATGAATAATGTATGCGTATGACTACGCTTTACTCAAAGAGCAATTACTGTGCAGATGCAAGTGCAGTATTAGTCTCTTATTCCTTGCATGAGTATGGTTGAATAAAAGTATGTGCACAATTGGGGCAGTTGTGGCCTAATTTTTAGAGAGTCAGTCTGGTAACCCGAAGGTTGGGGGTTCGATTCTCAATACTGACTGAGGAAATGACTGAGGTGCCCTTGAGCAAGGCAACTAACCCCCCAGTTTGCAGTGTGTGTGTTCACTACTCATTACTCCCAATGTGTGTGCACTAACTTGGATGGCAGAGGACAAATTTCAAGTATGGGTTACCATACTTGGCCTTCACATGTCACTATACTTTATTAGCAAGTTAAGAGATTCAGTTGGGTAATTTTGACAGTTAGTCTAATTTTATTGCATTTTACTCAATTCAGTCAGATTTCCACTACAAGTATCTGGAGCAGAGTTCATAATTTCATTTAATATTAAGAAAATCTATTCCAAGTGAGTCCACATGTGAATTATTGTTTTGAATGTGTCATTTTTGTGAAGATCAATTGGAAAATGTGTGGCAAAAACAAGCCAATAAAAATCATTAAGTAAATAATAATTCAGTTATCTTGTAATACTTAAATATCCTGCCATCATAGCGCATTTGCTCAGTTACCTTTCCAAGTGCTATTGTTAAACTACTGAAGGGGCTCTCAGAGTCTCCAAGAAGCCACAGAGCTCCAGTCTCCGTTATCAGCTGGGTAATCAGACTCTGGGCGCTGGAGTGGAGCCTGCAGCTCCAGCTCTGGCATGGCTTGAAACATGACTGTCAATTAAGGGAATTAAAAGACGTGCTGGTCTTCACTGAGGCGTAGAGGCATGCAGAACTAACCTGGAAAGAAGCCAGGGGAGAACTTGTGCAGAGACACTGTCATGACTTTAGAGGTGAAGCTGAAAGCATCCTCCACACCTGGAGAGGAAACAAGGATGTATAATGAAAGGATATTAAATCAGGTCCAAGTAAAAGCACAGAGGAAGTGCCTTTTTGCACTGATGGATTTGTACTCTAATAAAGAAATAACCAGAACCGGTAATAGTTTAATACAAACAAGGAATATGACCTACTACTATCTAAACATCTGGGTCAATGACAAATAAAATATTCTACAATCAAGAACTTTTAAACTATTGTAAATTTGTTCCGGGGAAACAAAGCTATGCATTTCTGTAAAAAAAATATCCATATTTAACAAGTTATGAAGTAAAATATCTAGCTTCCACCAGACCGCCTTCCATATTCAACTTAGGAAGAAAGCGCAATGCCTCTTGCAGTTCAAAAAGCTTACGCTACGTCCTATGCCTTCCCTATTCAACTTACGGAAAAAGATTAACTGACACGATGCCAGTTCCGTTTTTTTTCGTTACTTGAATACAGAAGGCGGTCTGGCGGAAGCTAGATATTTTACTTCATAACTTGTTAAATATTGATTTTTTTTTTTTTTTACACAAATGCATCGATTCACTTCAGAAGGCCTTTATTAACCCCAGGGAACCGTGTGGAGTATGTTTATGATGGATGGATGTGGATGGATGCAGTTTCTTCAGCTTCAGCTTCACTGCCATTATAAAGCTCGGATGCGTCGGGATATTCCGATTGTGTTCATCAGAAAGAAGAAGTCATATACACCTAGGATGGCTTGAGGGTGAGTAAAGCTTGGGGTAATTTACATTTGAAAGTGAACTAATCCTATAAGGGTCCTTTCTATAACATTTCGTGTTGTATGTTTTTATTTACTGCATGCATTGGCGGTAACACATGACTTTAAATTGGTGGACAAAGGTTTTTTTAAAATATTTATTAGCAGTTTTGTTAAAATGCATTTTTCTCCTTCTTAAAACTTAAAAAAAAGATGCTTTCACTTTGTAATATCAGACTGTTGCATCACCCTGACCCAGTGTTTAAAGGTGGGGTATGTACTTTTTCAACAACGCTGTTGGACATTGATGATATTTGAAAACAACCCAAACAAACCTACCCCTCTCTTCATTGCTCTGCCTCCAAAACTCACCCTCCAATCCTAACCACCCTGCTCTGAGCTGGTCTCGAACCCCGGCCCGTCCGCTGCTGGCGGGCAAGGCGAGTTCACTGACAATGACGCTAAACACTGTATTCTCTAGCAGTCGTCAGTGTGCAGTAGTTAACTTGCACAACTCTCACTATCTGGCCACTGTTGCACATGCAATGTGAGTGGATGTTCGTTCGTTTATCACAGCTGACACACAATAAAATGCTTCACCAAAAAATAAAGGACAGATGATGAATGAACGACAAGGAAGCACAAAAAATGAACGTACAGTACACAAGAGTAAATACAAAGAGTTTGTTGTTAGTCGCAAACAGCACAGCAGCTCCTGAAAATCAATGACACTCAAACCCAGTTTTACTCACATGTGAAGCGGAATCAAAGCAGACTCTGCGTCTGTTTTCAGGCCTTCCCACTTAGCTCTCTCCAGCGCTGGAAAGCTTTTCTAATATTAACATGGGACCTAAAGAGCGCTTGCCCAGTCATAAGCCTTAATACTTAATACTTAATAATTCCAGTGATAATCTTTTGAGCTGTTTTGTATTGAGTCTCATCATCTCTCTTTCTGTTTTTTTTTCTGTTTTTTTCTTCAAATCTCCCTCTTGCTCATTCTGTCTCCTCGACCGTCGAACGCTCCCTAACGCTGATTGGTTAGACATTTGTTGTTGGTGTCGGCCTGACTAACTTCCAAACAGCGTTGTTGAAAAAATACATACCCCACCTTTACAAATTTAAGAAACACTTATCATAGAAAAGTTGTATATTCAAGCCATTGAGTGTATTAATTTATGAATATCCTAATTTCCCTCCCCAAAAAAAAGAGTGTCATGTCACTGACCCATCTAACACCTAACATTCACACTTGCTGTTAATGTGGATTTGGAAGTCAGATATAAATCTAAAGCCAATTTGTGAATTATTTGTGGAAAAGAAGGATGTTAAATGCTATTAACGACATTAACAGGTTGTTATGGTTATTGTTTAGGAAGTGTTATTACCATCTCCATGGTGAAGGTCCACATCCACATAGAGAACTCTCTCATACTTCTCCCGCAATTTGAGGATTCCAAGAACAGCGTCATTCACATAACAGAACCCAGATGCTTCATCCCTTATATAACGACACATATTCAATCAGCTGCTCCAGTGACCCACTGAACAATGTCATACACGTATATAAACATTCATCTATAATAAACACGTTTTACAAAAACTAAACACTAACAATCTCTTCCGCAAACAAACTGTGACAAAAATGTGAACTTGGTTTAAACAGTAAACAGGCTAAAGATGACACTGGCATCTCAATGATTGATGTGGAGGTGAAACAAAAGAGAGTGGGCACAAGGCCTGTTGTGCGGTATTACTTCTTGGCGTGATGCCACCCTCCGGCCCAGTTGATGGCCACATCACACTTTCCATCCAGCAGATTCTGGGCAGCAGTCAGAGTGGCTCCTCCAACGGCAGCTGCGTAATCAAAAATGCCTTCCACCACCGGACAGTCATAGCCTGAAAAAAAAAAAAAGAGCGTCAAGAGGGGGGTTTGATAACACAGAGAGACAATGGGATGGGGTGTAGAGAGGAAAGTGAGAGGAAAGATAGTCTGTGACGGGGAGGGAGGGTGAGAAAGAACAATAAACACTGAGCTACATTAAAATAGATCTTTTGGCAAGAGCCTTGTTTCCCCTTCAAAAACAATAACACTGTTCTCTACCCCTGGAGATTAGTATGAAGTGTCAGTTGTCAGGCATTTAAATTACACATGGCCATGATCCAGTACACAAATTAAACACTGATTATAATAACTGGAAATTCTGAGAAAGATTCAAGTATAATACTGCCCACTGCTGTAGGCAAAAGGGCACTGCATGCACTTTTTTTTTTTTTTTTTTTTTTAAACACAAGGGACACTACTGGCTTGGTTGACTATATGACCAAAAGTGTATGGAAACCTACTTCTAATTCAGAGAGGTTTAAACATGGGGGGGGTGTTAGGTGGTCCGCAAAAAATGTAAGAGAAAAAAATATTTTTAAGGATGTCTAATTAAACATGTTAATAGTTTTTTCCGTAAGAAAAAAAAAACCTGAATATAGTTTTATATGATAAACTAAAAAATGCAGTTATGGCAGTAGTTCTTGAATCTGAGACTTTCCCTGGTATTTCTGGTGTAATGATGACAAAGCTGCTTGTACTTATTAGCAGAAACTAGGAGCATCAATATATTGTCATCTTGAAGCCCCATGGAAGGTTGCTGAGACCCCCTAGTTGAGAACCACTGTTTTATGACAATAATCTCTGCAAACTGCTGAGTAACTAAATTCATGCATTTAACAGTTTGAACTGAAAATATCACATTATTAGGTTTATTAACCTTAATAATGGGTTAAAAATATACTATAATGTACTGTATAATCCAGATATTTTAAAAAATAAAATACAATTATTTAATTTAGCAAAAATTATGTTGTATTTCTATCACATTTTTTTAATAACATAGTAGAATTGTATCTTTTCACATGAAAATATATAGCTGCCTTTATATATTTAGGAATGGGTTATCATATTTTGGGGTCCTTGGAATCAAAAGGTTTGAACTTGGGTAAAGTTGGTTTTATATTCGCACATTCGGACATCCGTATTCAATAGCCTTGTTAATCACATTACATTGGACATTCAGTGGACATTCACAAGTATATATGCCATTAAAAAAAACTTGCCTATTTTGATCGACTGCGAAAAATGTTTTAAGTTGACAATTGTTGGTTGTCAATATCATATCGCTGCTTAAAATTCGCAAACATTAATTTATTGCACATTTATTGGAAAGTCTGAATTTATCAGAAGTCCGAATGTGCGAATATAAAACCAACTTTACCGAAGTAAGGTTTGAAAACAAAAAAGTTTATGAAACCCAGTTTATGAAGATGAAGCCAAAAGCTGTGTAATTGCCTAATCTGCCCAACATCAGTCCCTGACCTCACTAATGCTTGTCAATTCCAAGCATAAGTGAGCCAATTCCTACAGCCGACATCCCATGGAATATCTTCTCAGAAGAGTAAAAGCTGACAGCAAAAGGTGTCCATATTGGTTTAAAAAAATATGCTTGATCATCTGAATTCAGGTCTATTGAAACAAGTCTCACCCAGTCCAAAGTCAGCAGACTGAGGGTCATCATTGTCCCCATCCTGGCTGATCTTGTGCAGGTGCTGTAAGTAAGAGTCTGTGTGAAACACAGACATCTCCTCTATTGAGGCCACATGTGGCTTAACCACTCTACAACACACAAAACATTTTAACAACATAAATTTACGTATTAGAAAATACATATTTAAAAGAAGATGATGTCAGTTGCACCTCATGTATTTCAATAAGTCATACGCCTCAATCAGTGAATGCACCATACTCGCCTGTGAGAGAAAGAAAGAAAGAAATTCATGGTACATTCATGTACTATGGTATTTACATGATACTCCAAAGTAACGTTACTTCAAAGAATACCACGACGATGTCTAAAACATAGTACTTTTTCGTTAGTACCCAGTCAAACGCGACTCCATTTGAATTATTTAAGTCTCTGTATGTTAGTATGAAGCCAGAGGTGTGTGTGTGTTGTGTTTGGGAGTGTGTGAAGTGCAGTTCATCTCACCCGGTTTGGCACTTTAGACAGTGAGTCACATGTCTGGATATATTCCGGACTGTAAACATACACCACACTGCGATTTCTGCTTTTGTCATTATTACTGTCGCTTTTATCACTCATTTAAAAAGAAACTATTAAAATCAAAGCTCCTCTTAAACCGATACAGAGCTTTTCGGTGCGCTCTGGCTGTCCTGACAATGAACGTTACAACAATAATCGTCCGTTATTTCAAAATAAAAGTCCCGATTTGTTCTTTTCAAGATAATGTAATGATGTTTGTCAAGATAACGAGCTGATTTTGGCTTCTCTTCGGATGGGAAACAGCAAAAATGACAAATGTCGGAATAATTAAATAAGTAAAATAAGTGTATTTAAATTTAATTTTTATTCAGTTGTAATGTATTATATTGTAAGCAAAATAAATAAAAGTTACTATCCCATAATGGCTTCTCTATATAAGCAAACATCTACTACTGACTTGTAACTTAGCTGTGAAGACCGTAAATGCTAAGTCTAAAAGACAACTAAATCTTATTACTATACACAAGTAGTCACACCTCCCCATTAGATTGTAAACATACACTACATTCTCATCATATTTTATGCAGTAGCTCTTCATTTATATGCTGGCAAATAAAAACCAAACACAACAAAACTGAGTTTTATGCTTAACAGACCTAAGTCAGGATAGACATAATATTACATTTTACATGGATGAAAACGAGGCTGTGAAGGATACACTTACAGTCTTTACATTGTATAAACATCCTAGATCACATACAATTTTCAAAATGCACCACTTTTACTTTCAGCAGCTAAATAATCAACATTTTGTTCAATACAATGCATTGAACACACTGGCTCCTCACTGGCTCATTTTCATTCCTGTCAAAAATTAAATATGTTGCTACCCTAGGGTAGGTCTATGGAGAACCTATTCAAGGACTACTGAGTAACAACACCATCAAACTCTGAACTACCAAAGCATGTGGTCAACAAGTTTATTCAGTCTTGTTCAAAACTGTTGCAGATTTTGCTTTAATAATCAAACTCACACAAATATCTCATTAACTGCTCTAAAACAGTGGTCTCTTCACTATACAATAAAAACAATACTATTTAAAAACTTAAGGGTATCACTGTACAGTACAGGCGCCACTAGGCAGAAAGTCCTGGACGTAGGTAGCCACAGCTTTAGTGAGGTAAGTCATGGTGCCAAAGCGGCCACTGGGTGCAGTATCATACAGGAGCCGGCAGATGCCCGTAGAATGATCCTTTTCTAAAATACTGTCCTCTGCACCAAGATCCTTCTGCAGGAGGGAGTGAGAGGAGATTTTTTGTTGATAATATATAGTTGATAACACATACCATTATATATACACCATAAAAATTTTAGTTAAATACCCTTACCTGGTCCTTGAAGAACATGTCATTGGCAATGTGAACAACCTTCTCTATGTGGATGATGCTGCCAATGCTTTTTATGTCCACATCAGCCAGCATTGTCAGTACCAGGATCCCTTCCACCAGTAGCTGCCTATATTCAGGCTGAGGGACACGGTTCAGCACCCTTTCCACATGTACTGCAAACTTAATCTCACCCGGGGTCATCTGGAGAGAGGGAGACATACAGAGGTGGGGAAAGAAATTTACACCAGCACCAGAAAGCAATTAGAGGAACATGTCAAAGGATTTTTAAAAGGGCCCAAACCTCTCTTGTAGTGGAAGATGGGAGCACAAAGCCTTCTATTGAAAGGCCATGACACTGTCAGGAGAAAAACAAAACAAAACAAAAACAAATTAATACGTTCCACTAATTTGCATAAAAATATTTTCCTATCCATTATTTTTAGCATAAGACCGGACGAGACCATTTCTAACTTGAATGTGTGAGTCTGAATTCTGAGGTTGAATGTGTGCACTTTGTCATTCTTCTAGGTCTCGCACAATCACAGAAAATAGCTTACTTCCGCATTGCAAAATAAGGTTGATAGGATGAAAGGTCAAGTATTTTTCCAATCTATTTCATATGTTATTAACATAACACTGCTTTAATTCTTCTAACCTTCTGTAGAATCTTCCAGACTTTTTGATAGAAGCCTACAGGAACTCTGTTGAGAGCTCCATCAAGCCTTCTTCTGCGCAGCCACTGGCCCTGCCGACTGTCCCGGGATGCACCAACACTCACTGAGCTGTCAAATCCATCAATCGAAGGCATCCGGGACCTCTGTAAGTCACATTTTAGCACAAGTCAACAAGTAAACTTACTTTTTTGCAACTCTTAGCAGCCTAATCTTACCCTTCAAAAAATCTAAGTGAAACGTTAGCATGGCTTTGAAGAACCAAGAACTTACCCCTGACTCCATGTGCTCAGTGTCGAAGGACTGACCTGAAAATGTCTACAAAGGGAAAAAAGACAGACAAGGGGATGGACAGTTTTACAAACTTCCTACATGACAAAACACATTTGAGCCTTCTTCAACAATTACGTTCACATCACCAGTGGAATTAAACGCCATGCACCTTCAGACCCGTACATTTCTCGATATCCAGATTTAAACCTTAAATGTAGATTTGTGTATTTCCTTCACAGACCATTAACCCACCAAATTGAGCAGCTGATGTCAGTTTGTATCTTGACATTTTTGAGTTCTTTGAACTTAATTTGAGATTAGACCACATTACATGAGACTGAGTCACAGCTCATTAGACACATCACCTTACTTTGGATCGACCAAGATAATCGGTGCTCTTCCAGCTGAAAACATTTAAACATTATTAAATATATAGAGACATGACATATATGGTGGCTGTAGTGTATACACAATCTTAAAACTGTGCTTTTGTAATATGTATATCTGGCCTATGTATGTTTTTGTTCTGGATGTGCAGTCACTTACCATCTTCATGTCACTCTTCAGTTTGCTGATGCCTGCACGCTCACTCTTGGTGGCACCAACATTGCCAACCTCATGGATGGAGATGACGGGACTGGCGCCGGGCTCAACTGAGCGAACTGAACAGCCAACATGCACTCATTCAGACAACCAAACCAATGTACTAAATACTAAATGTACTGACATTTTGATGTATTTTAAGTTTTCCAATTACTATTGCTCAAAAAAAAAAAAAAAAAAAAAAAAAAAAACTGTAATTCTCATGAAGTCACTCACCACTTCTCTGAACACCAAACTCTTTGCCACTCAGAATGTGGTGGAGAAGATTCTTCAACTCAGAGGGACTCAGTTTCATTAGACTCTCAGTGGCCTCCTCACCTACAACACACATAAAACATATACAAACTTGTCATCAAATCTCCTAAATTGCACTATGAATACACAATGAATGATAAAAGCAGTACCTGAGCAGTTTAGAGATTGGGCCAGCTCAGTTGCCATAACCTGAATGATGAGGCCAATCCTCAGGCGAAACATCTCACTGAACAAACTGGGCTGTGTTCTGATGATCATTGCCAGGTACACTATGATCTCCTAACACAAACAAAAATACAGTAAAAACTGTAAATTTTGTAAATAATAAACTGTAATATTGTGAAATATTACTGCATTTTAAAATAAGTTATTCTAATTAATATATTTTAAAATTTAATGTATTCCTGTGATGGCAAAGCTGCATTTTTATCAGCCATTATTCCAGTCTTCAGTGTCACATGATTCGCTAATATACTGAATTGGTCCTCAATTCAAATGTTTTTATTGTTAAAATGTGTTTATGTTATTATTATCAATGTTGAACAGTTGATCTGCTTAATATTTTTGTGGAAACCATGATACCATCCTTGCTATGAATTTATTTAAAAAAAAAATCTTACTGACCGCAAACTTTTGAACAGTTAGTGTAAAATCAGCATATGTTTGCGTGTAACCTGGGTGAGGATGGCGATAGTGATGTTGTTCTCGCTGGCTTGATCAATAAGTAAGGCCAGCTGGTCAAGAGGCAAAGGCCTGCAGAGAAACATCCAGATCACACACAAATGCTAACAATATAGTGCAGCGTTTTAGTGTCATCTGTGAATAACTATGAAAACTCACGCAGTAATGGTCTTCTCTCTGGGCTCCGGAGGTAAACCGACTGTCAAGTGCTTCTGATGGGCCAGCAAATCTGAGCAGGCCTACAAACATAACCATCAAGCAAAACAGAGAACAATTAAGTACATACCGTACAATATAATCTCATCCTGTGAAGTAAGACTGCCAATGTAACAGAAAGAGCATATGTAACATTTCTTGGATGTGAGAAATGGATGTTATAGTTTATTTTATCACAAGCTTGCATTTAGATCTATACCCAGTCCAGTTCCTCCACTTTCTTGCGGAGCATGCCTGAAATCATACGGATGAGATCCCAGCAGCGTAGATCTCCTGCCTTCTCATAGAGCTCCACCAGTAAACTCTTGACAGTGGTGCATTTCCCATGCAGCTGAGTATCCCAATCCATTCCCCTGTAAGAAAACACACAACACGTTAGATTCAATACAAAATAAAACAAATCTATAGAGGTGCACACACTTATATAACTCGGATTCAAATGTGGTAAGGGACTTACTTGTCTTTAAAAAGGATGTAGAGGATGTCTGCCTGATCATGAAGGCTCTCAGTGTCTTTAAGCACTTGGACTAGACCACTGTGGTCAATGCCGCCGTGAGAGTCCCGAGGCAGGTTACACTCGGAGGACATGAGCACATCTGGACTCTACGGAGTTCAATTAAATATATTAAATATAGTTTTCTGTCACCTCAGTTTTGCATTATTAAAAGATCCTTTGCATGTCTGCATATACACACATGACTGGTCCGTGGTCCCGGGAAATCTTTTAGATTAAGCGCCGGCTGAGGGGAGCGGAAAAGCTTATTGGGAAGATACATGTGCAAATCTAAAAAAAAACAGACGAGGAACAAAAAAAGACAAGGCAAAAATGAATAGGAATGTACACAGACAAATGGTGTACTCTTTGCGTTGTTAGACAAATGCCCAATTGATTTTGTTTTGCCTCCAAAGCAGGTTTTTCTTAAGCCTCCATTGTTGCTTGTTCACCCAAAAATAACACTTTTGTCATCATTTGATCACCCTCCTGTCATTCTAGACCTGTATGACTTTCTTTCTGAGACCAAGGACCTGCGCCTTGACACGACCACAACGCAGCCCTGAAGTATCAGCAGAGATCGAGTCAACTGGATCATCCTTTGTGAAGGCCTCATCGACACGACAGCCAGTAGCAGAGTTCCTCAACAGACCGTCCATACCGGCGTGATGAATACGATCCTCAACTGGACACGACCACAACGCAGCCCTGAAGTATCAGCAGAGATCGAGTCGACTAGATTATCCATTGTGAAGGCCTCATCGACACGACAGCCAGTAGTACAGTTCCTCAACAAACCGACCATACCGGACCCTCAACTGGATGGAACTGAAATAAATACTTTGATTGTTGCGATCCTATCAGACTTATGATAGCAACCTGATTCGTAACAAAGCACTGTTCACCAGAGGAGAACTGGTCCCCCGACTAAACCTGGTTTCTCCCAAGGGTTTTTTTTTCTCCATTTTAACACCTATTTGCCACTTGTTTGCCACCTGATGTCACCTGTTGGAGTTTGGGTTCCTTGCCGCTGTCGCCTTTGGCTTGCTTAGTTGGGGACACTTGACATTTGACTTGACATTTGATATTCAACAGTTTTCTTGACATTTATTCAATAGCGCTTTGATCTGCCTGCATTGACACTATTCTTGAAGAGCTGCTGTGCAGCAAAAATTATGTACCAGTTATCAATGTAAAGCTGCTTTGACACAATCTGCATTGTAAAAAGCGCTATATAAATAAAGGTGACTTGACTTGACTTGACTTTCTTCTGTGGAACATAAAAGACAATATTTTGAGAAATGTCTTGTTTTTTTGTCCATACAAAAACTACACACTTAAGCGGTAACACTTTAGTATGGGGAACAATTCTCACTTTTAACTCTCCATTTAAACTCTAGTTGCTTATTAGCTTGCATATTACTAGAATACTGGCTCTTTATTGGTACTTATAAAGCACATATTAATGCCTTATTCTGCATGATCTTATTCAACATCTACCTTACAATTAATAAGAAGTAAATTAGGAGTTTATTGAGGCAAAAGTGATTGTTAATAGTGAATACGTGTTGCCCATACTAATGTGTTACCAATTAAGCTTTTAATACTTTTAATATAACATAATTGCATGATAGCATTCTGCCCTTTATATCCACTGCATCTTGCCCTGTGGCCTCTGCTATTTTTTCAAACGTTAAAAAAAAATGTTACTACTGCAATTATTTTGAGCAGACCCAACTAATCAATTTTGTGATTAATTGTTGACTATTTGCATTATTGATTGGCTGTTGCATCCCTAAAGACTACCCTTTAACATGTAAGAGTTCAGTTTGAGTTGATATTAGTTCAGCTCACTGTGGATTTGGAGCTCCTTGGCTTTGTTCACAAGAGACACCATCTCACGTGTCTTAGTGGCTGCAGCCTTGAAGCGACTCAGTCCTTTTGCCTCTGCCTCAACTCTGAGTCCCCGCTGAGGCACGGCTGCAGTCAACAGCTGGTCCAGGTATTGTGCTAGATCATCTGTATCTGAGAAAGGAAAGTTTAGAAGTCAGCCAAATGAAAGGTAGCCAAGCTCGTTGTACCATAAAATTACAATTCAATCAGAATTCTTTATTGATTAACTTGCTGTTAGTGGAGGCGGGATAGGCGGAATCACGCTGAATGACACACAACAGAAGCGCTCTCGTGCACGATTAGATCTCCTTGCGCCTGAATAGTCAAATACACGCACACACAGATGTCAAAATGCCCATTGTGTGGAGTAGGCTATCACGTGAATACAGCTGGTTATGGCTTAAATGGACGTAAACAGGTGGGTAAAAACTGGACATGTGTCAGTATATTACGTCGATGCATTCAGCAGCCCAATTAAATACTTATGTCATTTGGTGAGCAAAAATGTTAATGTCAAGCCCTGGTCACCGCACCGGTGGGTACTGTACTTCACAGATTCTACATCTTGGAAGTATGACCAAAATAAGAATTTTCAAAAATTTTGCTGTGAGAAAAGGCTATAAAGGATCAGGCACCTGCAGCATCCTCCACTTGCTACATAGCCTACTAGCTGGGACTCCTTTATGTAAAAAGACGTGACGAAATGACGCAAAGATGAACGCAAAGGCTGCATGCTCGAATTTTCAAAGAAACTCACCAGCACCGCTCTTATTAGAAAACATTGTTACAAGCTTACCGTTGTGAATCGGTTCCCAACCATGTTCCTGGAGCCCCCCCCCCAACATTGCACATTTTGCATATCTCCTTTGTCTGACACACCCATTTAAGGTCTTGGAGTCTCAACTAATGAGCTGATGATCTGAATCAGGTGTGTTTGATCGAGGAGACATGGAAAACATGCAGTGTTGGGGGACTCCAGGAACGTGTTTGGGAACCCCGGGGCTAAGGTAAGGAGATAGTTTTGAACACTGGCTGATTATGTACTTGCTCAAATAAATTTTTTTTAACCAAAAATTGTTACAGACTACAGGTTTAAGTACGGAGTACTGTTAATTAACAACGTACTTACTATAGGGGTGGGGTTTGTTATTTGCATGTAATAATGCTTAAATTACTGTTATTACTGTACATGCAACAATGTAACAAGGACACTGTAAAATAAAGTTATATAAAAATGCAAGAATCTTTAAAATGATATGGTGTTCACATGCTTACTGCAAATGTTCAACATAAAACATATCAACACATCTTGCAATGATGGTAGAGAGAAAAGGCTAAGATTCCAAAGTAAACCAGAAGAGTTAAAGGTCAGAGATGTTTAAATGCTTTGTCCAGCAAATTCTACATTATATGAACTGTTTAGGTTATTTTCCCCTGGTTTCACAGACAAGGCTTAAGCGTAGTCCGAGACTAAAAAGCAAGTTTGAGCTGTTTTAACTAAAAGCAACTTTCACTGACACATCTTAAAATATGTCAATGCCACAATGCTTTGTCTCAAAATGCACACCATTAATGTTTTTTTTTCTATTGCATGTTTATAAAAAGGTCTTAAATGTCCTAATTGAAGGCCTAATCCTGGCTTAATCTAAGCCCTGATGGTGAAACCAGGCCTTAATGTACTTAAAATGCATTACACAAACTCTCCCTAAAAATCAGACTCAAAACAACAAAATAAATAAGGGAACTTTTATGCTAAAATGTAGCCTAGGCATAATGTCAATGCAAAATTAGGGAATAGAAAAAAAACATTAGAAAACACAAAGAAAAATGAGTTTACCAATGTGAGCTACAGAATTCAAATCACAAATTCCTACATCAAGTACTTCAACTCAGATTACCAGCATCAGAATCTGCTCATTTCAGAAGTCACTGTCAAACATAATCTCTTTGTCAGAATATTCTTTCCCCTTACCATCACTGAAGTTCAGGTCATGCATAGCACCTCTAAAGTAGCTGTCCTCAACATCATCATCTTCATCCAAACCATGGGATGTCATGGAGCGTGTCTTACCACTATCGAGGAAGCTCAGACGAGCACAACAAGACGTGGTCAGAAACTCAGATAACTTGCCAGTCTGGATCCTAGCAAAATTGAGAGCTAAGTGAGCTAAGACTGCCCTCGAATATGTATTGTTGATACATGATATTTACTTATATCCTCATTATCTGACCTTGCCCCTCCAAAGTATCCATCCTGTAGCTTCTTAAGTGTGGCCAGCACAGCAGGTTCCAAGTCTGTGTGGTCATGGTCTAAGAAGTAACACACATAAAATTAGGAAAAACCTACACACTCAAAATCTTTAGAGTTGTTTTCCGTTGACCCTACATTATCAGAGGCACAAGTTTTCACTCACTAAGCATGGTCTGGGAAACAGGAAAGGTGACGGTAGGACGTCCAGTCATCCTCCAGCGAGAAGACAGGTAAGACAGGTCAGTGCGCAACATTTCCACGATCATCTTGTTGTCCAGGGCCAGATAAAACTGCTGATGATCTATGAACTACAGCAACATGACAAACCCAGAGACATGAAGTAATGTGAAATAATGTAAAAAGAAATACAGAAGACAAAAAAAACATTTGGTCTTTAGGGTTTATTTTTAAAGCTGTGAATATCTTTCTGTGGGTCATTTCAACTTATTTTTATTTAAAGGTGCCGTAGAACGTGTTTTCAAAAGATGTAATATAAGTCTAAGGCGTCTCCTGAATGTGTCTGTGACGTTTCAGCTCAAAATACCCCATAGATTTTTTTATTCATTTTTTTAACTGCCTATTTTGGGGCATCATTAAATATGCGCCGATTCAGGCTGCGGCCCCTTTAAATTCTCATGCTCCGCGCCCCCAAGCTCGCAAATGCAAAGTTCACACAGCTAATATAACCCTCAAAATGGATCTTTACAAAGTGTTCATCATGCAACATATTTATTTGGATGTTTACATTTGATTCATAATGAGTTTGAGGCTATGCTCCATGGCTAAAGCTAACATTACACACTGTTGGAGAGATTTATAAAGAATGAAGTTGTGTTTATGAATTATACAGACTGCAATTGTTTAAAAATGAAAATAACGACAGTCTTGTCTCTGTGAATACAGTAATAAACGATGGTAACTTTTACCACATTTAACAGTACATTAGCAACATGCAAACATTTAGAAAGACAATTTACAAATATCACTAAAAATATCATGATATCATGGATCTGGGGTGCGTTTCCCGAAAGCATCGTTGGTGAACTATGGTCGTAAGTCCCATTGAACTCTATTGGTAACGACGGAACTTACGACCATAGTTCGCTTTGGGAAACGCACCCCTGGTCAGTTATTATTGCTCCATCTGCCATTTTTCGCTATTGCTTGCTTACCTAGTCTGTTGATTCAGCTGTGCACATCCAGACGTCCCTGCCCTTGTCTAATGCTTGAACATGAGCTGGCATATGCAAATATTGGGGGCGTACATATTAATGTTCCCGACTGTTACGTAACAGTCGGTGTTATGTTGAGATTCACCTGTTCTTCGGAGGTCTTTTAAACAAATGAGATTTACATGAGAAGGAGGAAACAATGGTGTTTGAGACTCACTGTATGTCATTTCCATGTACTGAACTCTTGTTATTCAACTATGCCAAGGTAAATAAAATGTTTAATTCTAGGGCACCTTTAACTTCTGCTGGGTGACAAGCAGTGGCTCTCTTAAGACAGCATAAGGTTCAAACATGCCTATTTTAGTACATTAATATGAACCTGAGGTGTGAAGCTAAAGATGGTGTTGCGGATGATGTACATCTTGGAGGTTCCCAACACGCCAATCCTACGGTAAGGTCTGCCGGTCAGCCCCAGTCTCTCATTACGCCCTTGGAGAAAGGAAACACACTTGCACCCTAATTACATGATATAAACATTTATGTCTACTAAAAACATAGTCGACTGTCAAAAACAATAGCTTGCTTTGTATTTCTTCATACTAGTATCAAATGAGACTTGGACTATGGTGTAGCATTTCCTACCTAGTCTTGCATAAATGTGGCTGAGAACTCGAGAAGGCTGCACTCTGATGGGGTGGATGTCTGCTACTGTCTCCACATCAATCCCATTCTTCTGCAGGAGTGCCTTAATATCCTCATTCTCAGCAAGGATGGACACTTATCAGAACAAAATTCAAACATCAGGGTGATTTACAACCATATGCAGTGCATCACACATGTGCCATTAAGAATTGAGTGCAACTGGTTAATAATGTTGAAAGATACCTTGTACAACAACATCTGGTTTAGGGATGGTAGAGAACCTGCGGTTTAAAGGGTCTATCTCTCCAGGAGCTAAAAAACCCTGAAATATAAAGGAAAGGAGAATTTTAAGGTGTTTGTCATACTTTCCCAGATATAAATTGGTACCAAAGGCCGCATTAACTGAATATTTTACATCATTGACTGAATTTTTTTTTTAGCAGTGATGGAAAATCTGAAGACTGTCCATCATTTTGACAGATTACATAGAGGGTAATCTATTGTAATTTGTAACTGTAATTCCCAGCTCTGTCCAGTTGGTGGCCACTGGTGCAGAAGGAGCACATGCTCATAGATATATATCCATGGCACATGCTGAGGGGTTTTGTGCAGGGGCGGTTTCTTCATTAGGGCAATAGGGCGACGCACCACCAAAGTGAGAAAGGGACTGATTTTTTTTTCAACCACAGTGTTACGCTAGCTGTCACTGCTAGGCTGTTTTGTTCTGCCTCTGAATATACACTATCAATCACTTTCTGTGGAGTACCGCCTCTTTTTGGGCGATTTCACTCTGGCGGAGAATTGCCCCGAGTTCTCTCATAGACTTCCATTCAAAAAGCGTTTTTTTCGAACTGCAGGCACTGCAATGCAATCTCTATGGGTTCCGGGAGGGCCAGCACTAACGTGCTTTCGTCATCATACGTAACCTTAACTTGTGCAGCGATTGGTGGAAACGTCTCTATTTATAATCTTTAAGCTAAAGTGACATCCAATAATTTCCTCAGTGCATAACTTCCATTTCACAGACATTTTCTCCATCTGTAAATGTTAGAAAGTAGAGAAAATATTTCCATTTTGACAAGTGGAAGCACAAACTTCAGTGAATGAGCGCCGCCATGCACATGCGCGCCAAACAGACGGAGCGCAATAATTCTGACTAAAATATACGTTTAGCTAAAATATTTGTTGTTGATTATTTGTTTTTGTTTGCAAACATAAATGTGCCATATGTAGAATTTCGAGTCTACAACTAAGTGTATTTTTATGATAGCAGTAGCTGTATAGTGACTATTTGCAGGGTAATCATAATTAGTCTGTGCTTTTTTTTTTTTTTTTTTCATTTTTAGTTTAGTTAATGTAACTTCTGCTTTAAAAAGCATTATTTTGTTTTTAGATTGTAGTGTCACAATGTTAGAATGTAGGCCTCATGTAATTTGACCCTTTTTTTTGCGCATAATATAACAGACTAAATGGTTACATTCATGTTTGTTTTTATAGCCTTCAATATGAACATTGTTTGTAGGAAAATATTGGGCAGGATGTGAAATTAAAAAATAAAAAAAACATTGGTGATGGTGATGAACATGAAAAGTGACGCACAGTTTCTGTTTATCTGTTCTCTTAATAAATAAATAAATGAATGAATAACCGAGCCTATATGCTCATTCTGTAAGTTCATAATTAAAAATTGTAAAAAATGTGAATGGAAAAAAAAATATATATTAAATGTCTTATTATCATTAATATCTAAAAATTAAAATGACGGGTAATAATAGGTTATAACAGAATTTTTACGACCCTGTCCATCAAAATGACGGCCAATGAGAAAGTCTAATGCAACCACTGCTTGATACAAAGCTTTCAAAGGAGAAGTATAGCAAAGACATGATCTATAACCTCTCACCTCTGCCAATAGGTTGCCCATGACATAAAGGGACTGGCCCCACTTCAGAGGGCACTTTCCCATTGGGATCCTCTCCACCGTGTGAGGATTAACATACTCTTCATCCACCTGAATGGGGAAAAATTATGTTATTAAAAGAGTATGAGAAGCAAATTTCATCTGAATTTAATCTGAATATTCAGATTAATAAAAAATAAATAAATAAATAAATAAACAATTTTGTGTCTTACCTTATCAGGAGGAACACTATAGAGCTCAGGCAGCAGCCGTATCCCATCCTTCTGTTTGATCATGATGCCTTCCAGAGCTTCTTGATACTCCTGAACCTGAGAGGACATAAATGTAGAAATACAGCCTGCCTGTATCTGCAACACGACCTTGAGTACATCCTGTTTGACATATTTTTAACCCCTAGAAAGTCTCTCATAAGCTTTGCACAAATATTTACAGTAGTTGCCAGAAGCCACCAGAATTTTCTCCACTCCACTTAAGACTGAAATAAACTACACAACTTTTACAATCTGAAAAGATTTCAAAACACTAGGCATCCTACATGTGACTGTAAATGGTTACAAAAATGTGAATCATACACTAAATGACTGAGGGTCATATACAAGTCACGTAAAGTCATTCAAATTACAACACACTAACAAAGAAACCTGTGCTTCATTGCTAGAAGACACATGACAATTGAAAACGATGTGTGTTCTAAAATTGGCTTAAAATATCAAAAATGTTTGATATCCTATGACTGTCTGTACTCAACATACACTACATTACGCAGCTTCCTGTGAAATCTTAAACTCATACTGCCTAAAATCTGCAGACTAGATCTAACTAGCGTTGATTTGTCCAAAGTGCAAATTGGGGCAAAAATCTGTGCAAAAGTTGTGTAGAGTATTCCAGCCTTTACTAACATAGCTAACTAACTAAATGTAACTTTAACCTTTCTGTAACAGTATCCACACATGTTTGAAACCACATTATCATCTGTATAGCTCTTGCCACTGAGTCTTAGTATTTTGGTGATTTCAGTATAATATTTAGGCAATTGACAATTTAACAACATATGCAAAATAAATCACACAAAGCTCTCTTTTAGCTAACCCTGGTAGAAATGTAGGGTAGAAATACCCTTAAACAGGATTTTCCAGAATGAGACCGATTTAAAAAATGATGAATGCTGGTAAAAATCATCATTTTACCTGCTCTGGACTGTTGATAAAGATGCCATCCAAGATCAGGTAGGTCCAAAAAAGTGGCCACTCACATTCAATGTTTTCAAAAAGCTTCAGCTCAGCAGATTCATAGTACAGCCTGTTGGGGTCCTATTGGGAAAAGAGGTTATGCATTTAAAAAAGTCTGAACAAGTTAAGTTCATTAAAAGCATAATTAGAGAAGACAAAAGTTACAGAGCTACATATTTACATCTCTGTAATAATTCTTAATATTCAATGTAATATTAAATGTATTTGCTGTTACATATTATAAAGTATTTGTACGTTGAATGAACAGAAAATGATCCAATAAGATGCAACGTGTAACCTAATTTGCCTGTGTATTGGATATACTGACCTCTTTAGGAGTTTTGTGGCCATCTCTAAGGAAACGACAACAGCCATATCTTCCCTACAGACATAAGAAATGCAAGTAAAGGAAAAAACCACCCTAGTGTAGGGGACAGACGGCTGTTAAACAAGTTCCTCATGTTAGAGATCAAGTTCTGACCTGGAGCTTGGAGATGATTTCCTCTTTAGTGATATTGACTAACTCCATGTCTTCCACAGCAAAGGCTGGATATGAAATGATGGACAGGAGCCCAGCATCCACCTCTTTAGATGTTGAAGCTCTGGGCAACAGGGAGCTCAGAATGGACTGAGTTAAATAGTAGGCAGTAGGGAGATGGTAATCATTTTAATCTTTTTTATTAGGCATGCTGATGCTGAAAAACAAGGCATAGGAAAATCCAAAGCACTAGAATCTCTACAGCCTCACCTGACAGTGCTGGATATCATCTGCTAAGGCATGAACCACAGAGTCAGGTCCTCCTTTGGCCCCAAATAAATTCAAGTCATCTAGGGCTTCAAGTGCTGCCTGCAGTTACAAAGGGTCCATTCAGGGGCTGTTACAGTATTTTGTCTCATTTCAATGGTCAGAACAAAGCCTATATTTATTCATTGAGCACTGAAATTCAGGGCCACAGACTACAAATTAGTCATAGCCTGCTCTTCCAGAGATGATTACACTCTTATGTTTAGTGTTAAGATCACTGAGGTTGAATTTGAAATTGAATTTTTAATACAGATTTTCTGGATTCAAATGGGTACATTGTATTAAAATGAGGTTAAGGGCTAATTCCCTGCCCTTAAAATGGTACTCTGTCTTCTCTGACAGAGAACAACCAGAAACATTTTTTTTCTCTGAGCAAAGTGTTGCAAGAGGAACAAACAGAACTGACACAAGCTTGCAGGGAGTTTTGGAAGTTGTGAAGGAACATTAATACCAGAGAGGCCATGTTGAGGTTACATTGGGTCATGTTCATCAGAGACGTTAATAGGCAGTGTTCATGAGTACACAGTGTGAACCCCCTCCCCATGCCAGCCTGAGAATTCTCAGCTGCTCAGAGAAGGACTGACAGCATTATGTGGAAGTGAGTGAAAGAAAGAAAGCAAGAAAGAAAGCAAGAAAGAAAGAAAGAAAGTAAGTAAGTTTCATCAGACTCACTTTAGCCATTCCGATTGAGCTGGCATTGAGTTCAGGGATTCCTTGATTGGTTTTGTCTCCTCTCTCCCACATCCCATAGTCCTGAACAGTCATTGGAGAAAATGTCAGTTACAGACACACGGCGCCTCACAGCTAAAGCATATACATATAAGGCCTATATGATCAATACTGAAAGACTTACAGCCACTTTATATGCAGCTTCAATGTAAAACATCAGGTTTTGGACCACATCCACCTCATCCTGAGTGTACACTATGTGCAGCCCTAAAAAGACACAAGGCAAAGCAAAACATCTGTAGGAGAAGTTAATGCTGGGCTACAGTAAACTGACAGCAGCCAATCAGATTCTATATACTCCCCTCACACTGCCGTTTTGTCAATGACCAGTTAGTCTAGTTATACGTGTACAAAAGCGTAGGGCTGCATGATTACAGCAAAAATCACAGTTGTTGGTTATTTTCCTTTAATTTTGATTAGTAGAATTAAAGTGATAGGTGACTCAAAAATGAAAATTCTGACATTAATTACTGACCATCATGGTGTTCCAAACCCAAAACTCTTTTGTTAATCTTCGGAATTAAAATGAAGATATATTTAATACTCTCTTATCATTTTTGTCCATCCATTGAAAGTCCAGGCAACCAAAATTTTCAAGCTTCAAAAACTTCAGTAAGACTTTGTAAAAGTAATCCATATGTCTCATATGTTCAAGTCTTCTGAAGAAACAATCACTTCATTTTATGAACAGATTTAAAGGGGCTCTATGTAAGATTTATACTTTAATAAATCATAAAAATACCCCAATATGTTTGCAGATATTTAGGAAACATGCTAAGTTCACCTACTTGTTTCTCAGAAACACAATGCTACAGCCAGATATTCTACTTTGAAAATGTGCGTTCCGTGTCGGAATGTCTGTCTTTGTTTTGGTCTGTGCGAAACCTCGTGCTGCAGTTTATCCAATAGTATTTCGACATCACAGGTTGCCAGTTGGCGGAAAACACTGCGTACTGCAGCCATGGAAACCAGCAAACAAACGGGGTCAGAGAACCAGGCAATAACATCAGCTGCGCGTTCTCACTCTCTTCTCTGTCACGGACACCTCCTCTCTCTCTCTCGTCTCATTCGCTCCTGTTAAATAGTGCTTGTATTGCACATAATTTTAGTCATTCCCGCAGGTCTCGCGCTCACACCAAAAGCGCGCGCACCACTGATCTATATAAGTGAAGCGAACAAGCCACGCTCAGTCTTCAGAGACAGAAGTCAAACAGAGTCACAAGTACCAAAATAAGCGCATTCCTGCTCTTAAACTGTCAAATACATACAAAAGTATGTCAAAACCAGCGACACAGGCAATCTGGGCGAATATTCAGATAAACACAGTCAGTTTTTAATCGTTAAATAGCTAAGAAAGTGAACTCATGTTGTGTGTAACAATATTGGGTCCATTGAACACCATTCATAAACTCTTAAAGGGACAGCAGTCCAATATTCCTGCTGCTGTCTGTCATGTTAATCAAAGAACAAAAGACAAAGAAAATCACTTTCTGCTCTTGACTGAATACGTTGTATAACTTTAACACTAAGAATTATTTGCATTGTGTTATTTTGCATTTGATTACTTTAATTTCTGTAGTATTTCTTACCTGAATAAAAACCCAGTTAACCCGAAAAACTTAGTTTCATAGCTCTCTTTATTCTATTGCATTTATTTGAGCTGTTTATATTTTATTACTGACTTTTACTTGTTTTTTTTGTTTTTATGAAAATAAAACTCTGCAATAAAGAAAAGCAGATTTTTTGTTTATATATGTTGTAATTTATAGTTCTTAGAAAGAAAATCAGAATCAGCAAAAAATAGGTATCGGCCGATCACACTAACAAAACAATCGGAAATCGGAATCGGCCAAAAAAATTGCAATCGGTGCATCTCTACTAAAAAGCCTCTGAATCCATCTAAATATCTCTATGAACAAAAGCATATCAAAACAGATAAATCAACTCATCAGCTTACAGTGTGTAAGTCTCCTCAGCTTTCATTGTCAATTGCGCTCCCTATTGTTGCTGGCAACCTTATGCTGTAAAAGCTGGCAACCCGCGTCTTTGAACGAGGGGGCGGGCCAAACAATATTTTGAATTTGGACTGCAGTACCTATTTTGAACACTGGGTGTCATTATTACATAGAGCCCCTTTAATTTAGAGGAAGAGCTGAGCGCCCTTAAAGGGATAGTTCACCCAAAAATGAAAATTTTATGTTTATCTGCTTACCCCCAGGGCATCCAAGATTTAGGTGACTTTGTTTCTTCAGTAGAACACAAATGATGATTTTTAACTCCAACCGTTGCGGTCTGTCAGTCGTATAATGCATGTCAATGGGAACTTCGTCTATAAGAGTAAAAATAAACATGCACAGACAAATCCAAATTAAACCCTGTGGCTCGTGACGACACATTGATGTCCTAAGACACGAAACGATCGAAACGCACTCTGACGACGGAAGTGATCTCTTGCACTCATTGACATATACACACAAGAGATTACTTCCGTCATCAGAGTGTGTTTTCAGACCTCACCAACCGGATGTGGAGGGCAGTTGGACATAGTGGTGTTTTAGAGGTAAAAAATTATATAAATACTGTTCGGTTTCTCGCACAAACCGATCGTTTTGTGTCTTAGGACATCAATGTGTCATCATAAGCCACATGGTTTAATTTGGATTTTTCTATGCATGTTTTGTTGACTCTTATAGACGGTGTTACCATTCACTCGCATTATAAGACTGACAGATGGCAACGGTTGGAGTTAAAAATCATCATTTGTGTTCTACTGAAGAAACAAAGTCACCTACATCTTGGATGCCCTGGGGGTAAGCAGATAAACATCAAATTTTCATTTTTGGGTGAACTATCCCTTTAAGAGTCTCAGGTATCTTGATGTCTCTTATGTCACGTTATGCAAGCTCTAAAGTACCTGAGGCAGTCATCTGAGCCAGGAAGAGCAGGTAGAGGGAGGTAGCATCGAGCTGGAGATGCCCCCATTCCTGGTCACCCACTACAGCAGCACAGGTCTGAGTGTTATACTTGGCATGGAGGCTGTCTAAAGTGCTCTTACTGTATTTGAACTTCTCCACTTTGTCCAGCTGCAGGGGGGCAAAAGAGAGCTCTTCAGATTACTTCAGACAAGTGTTAATTTGTGTTATGCACAATTAATCTTAACCATAGAGTGGGTGCTTTCTTTATGTACACTACCATTCAAAAGTTTGGTGTCTGTAATATTTTTTTTAAAGTTTCTGAAAGAAGTCTCCTATGCTCACCAAGGTTTCCTTTATAAGATCCAAAATACAGTAAAAACATTAATATTATAAATTAGGCAACACTTAATTTTGATGATCCCAAACAGAGATTCTACTGACTATAAGTAACTTTGCAAGTAAAATGTAGCTGTAATTTATTACAAGTGTAATATTTAATATTTAAAAATGTATTCCAGTGATTAAAAAGCTGAATTTTCAGCAGCCATTACTCCAGTTTTCAGTATTAATAGCGGATTGTACCTGTCGCATAATGCACTGAAGAAGTCCCCTCATTAACTTTACCACACTCTGAAAGAAGAAGAAAAGATCAGGGCACACAGACTACCTCCAAAAACAACACTTGGAACAGGCTCAACTGTGACCTTTCAGCTCATCATTTAATAGCACAGGCAAGAGTAACATGACACTTCTGAGCCCACTGTGAAGAGACAGCTTAGGTACACTGATACATACACACATGGGGAAGGAAATGACAACTGACCTTTCTTTAAAAAAACATGCACAGAAATAAAATAGTACACTATACTGGTGAATATTTTGGTATGGCGTCTAATGTGAGATTGATTAAACAGTTGTTAAAGTTGCTCAAGTGATCACAGATTTTCATCCAGTTTATTGGTTTTGTTAAAGGATTAGTTCACTTTCAAATTAAAAATTTCATGATAATTTACTTACCCCCATGTCATCCAAGATGTTCATGTCTTTCTTTCTTTAGTTGAAAAGAAATTAAGGTTTTTAATGAAAACATTCCAGGATTTTTCTCCATATAGTGGACTTCAATGGAGCCCAAACGGTTGAAGGTCAAAATAACAGGTTCAGTGCAGCTTCAAAGGGCTTTAAACGATCCCAGATGAGGAATAAGGGTCTTATCTAGAGAAACAATCACTCATTTTCTAAAAAAAAAAAAAATTATATACGTTTTAACCATAAATGCTAATCTTGAACTAGCTCTCTTCTTCTTCTGCTCTATTTGAATTCCAGCAGTGTAGACATTGCTAAGTGTATTTGAACTAATTGATATATACTTGCACTAGCATACTGTATATGACAATTTAGTTCAAACTTTGACCTGTGGAGGGCAGTAATACACTTAGCAGTGTCTACACTGCTGGAATTCAGATAGATAAGAAGAAGAAAGCTAGTTCAAGATGAGCATTTATGATTAAAATCTATAAATTTTTAACTTTGTTTTAGAAAATGAGTGATGGTTTCTCTAGATAAGACCCTTATTTCTCATCTGGGATCGCTGTAAACTGTAATTTTGACCTTCAACCGTTTGGGCTCCATTGAAGTCCACTATATGGAGAAAAATCCTGGAATGTTTTCATCAAAAACCTTCATTTCTTTTCGACTGAAGAAAGAAGGACATGAACATCATGGATGACATGGGGGTGAGTAAATTATCAGGAAATTTTAATTAGAAAGTGAACTAATCCTTTAACCATTCTCGGTTCTCTAACATATAAATCCTCATGAACAAACATTGCTACTGAACAAACATCTTAAAAGTTGCACTGGATTGATAAAAGAAAAAAAACAAACATATCTCATCACATATTGTACCTGCTCAAGCTCGTAGGCTTTAGCCTTGTCTTCATCACGGTCTGCGTTCTTCCTGTAAGCCAAACTAAGAGCCCAGACAGACAGGATGCTGTAGACATTGTCTCTCACCCAGGCATCAGGCTGCTCTTTGCTTGCTGGTAACAGACCTGTCACTGGGTCCTAAAAGTCAGCAATACAGCTAGTTAAAATAATTAATAGCTACATTATTAATTTGCTCTGCCATTGTCATTTCAAACTACATATAAAATATGCAAACATTACTTTTACCACATATGATAAAAATACATATATGTAGAATTATGTATTATGTAAACTACCGTTCAAAGTTTGGGATCAGTAAGAAATAAATTAAAGGAAATTAATACATTTATTCATAAAGGATGCATTAAATCAAAGTGACAAGAAAAAGACATTTGTACAAAAGGTGTCTACGTCAAATAAAAGCTGTTTTTTAAACTTTGTATTCACCAAATAATCCTGAAAAAATGTATACATTTTCACAAAAATATTAAACAGCATGAATTTCAACACTGCATATAAAAAGAAATGTTTATTGAGCATCAAATCATCATATTAGAATGATTTCTGAAGGATCATGTGACACTGAAGACTGGAGTAATGATGATATAACTATTTTTACAGCATTTTTGCTGTAAATGTAAATGTCACCTTGGTGAGCATTAGAGACTATTTAAAAACAATAAAAATCTTACTGACCCCAAATTTTTGAAAAATACAGTGTCATCTCTGTCAAAGTTGTTGTTTTTGTGTGTTTCTTTTTGTTTTTTGCCCTCTGGAATTTATTTTCATGGGTGTTTTTCCTTTATGAAGGATTATTATTTGTAACCATATAAAACACAGAACATATCTAATATTCATCTGAATTTTGAATTAATTAGTAAATAAGTAAGTACACAAGCACAAATAAATTAGTAATTAACAGATTTACAGGATTAGAAATTGTTCAATTTTGTCACTTTCAGTGTCCATTTTTGCACCAAGCCCTGGTCAAACTCTGGCCCTGAAATACCCAACAGTTATTTAATATATTTATAGTTTCAAAACACTAAACTGCAATACTTTCTATAATGTACAGGAGTACGAATTCAAGAACTATGGCAGATAGAAAAAGTCAAGTTATAAGAACTTCAGTGAATGAAGGCATGTTGAGTGAAATCACAAACTATTTAGTGAAGCATCAACAGTTGTGATGAGCTACAACACTCACTTGGTGACGCAGAATAGTCTGATGAACTATCCGCGCGTAGTTGTCAAGTTTAACTCCAGAATTGCTGCGACTCCTCATTTTAGTGCCTAGAAAGTTTGCGAAAAACCTTTATGCTTCGAGAATCGCCAACATCCTCCTGCAATAAAACAATATGGACATTACGAAGGGGAGGCGAGCTGAACTCATTTGAAACCAAGCTGTCAAAGGGCTGCACGCATGGTGCTTAGAAACGCTCGCGCTGCATGACCAAACTAGAAAACGTGTTTTTCCGACAAAAACTTGCGTATATATTTAGTAAACATACACAAACCTGATCCCGTAAGGGCAAAATCCGGAAGAAAAGTAAATCAGTCGTGCACAATCGCGATTATACTGAAGCCAGTTACGATCAGTTGGGAGGATCTTCCGACTTTTCAAAATAACACCAGTGAGCTCAACTTACATAATGTATACATGCATAGCGACACACATTTAAAGGGACGACAGTTTGTGAACAAGTCTGAAAATGTTTAGGATCATGGAGTAAGGTCGTAAAAACTTTCACTTCAAAGCTTGTTACACATCTTGTTAAAATACAGAAGACGTCATATTCCTGACGTCATGCTGGACCTGCGTTTGAATCACGTGCACCCATTTTTTGGGGGGATTGCTATATTTTGTTATATACAGTGTAAGAACCAACAAAATGTGATGAATAATTTGTAGCTATTATGTAACCTATGGAAAATAGCCTACCATATACACAAACAAAATGGGCAAGCAATAAACAATTATAAAACAAAATTTTTTTACAAGAAATAAAAAAGCAAAGTGAATGTACAAAACACTTGCTTTCAGCTGTAAAACATATAATTTCTTTGGTTTAATTTATTTAACTTATTTTATCTATTTTCTTTAGTGCTGCCATGATTATTACAGTGAGTACACTTTGTAAATCCCCTGTATAATTGTTTGTAAGAGTTTTTTTCTGCAACTAACTAACTAAAAAAGAGGGGGAATCAGTGTCGTTTAACATGCATAAACATTTAGAACAAGGCTCAGTTATTTCCTTTTGCACAAGTTACCAACAACCCTGCATAGGCTTTTTGTCTTTTTGCCTCGCTCATGTCCCACTAAGTGGCAGTATAGTCACACCCTAACATGTTTCAATCTGGGTCAGATTTCAATCATCATTAGGAGTAGTTGTTTGTGTCCTCACATCTCATTTTGTGTCCTATGAATTTCAAAAACAATCATATGAGTTTTTTTCTGACTGCTCCCTTCATCATCTTACCTTCCTCCTTCTCAGCTTTAGTTCTGGGCAGTGGTTTGTGGCCACATAATTTCCCTCTTGCTTATCATTGCTCTATCCCAGCTAATGTTGTTATTTTGATGTGTACAGGGGATTCATATCAAATATGCTCCTTATTACTGAAAAGTAATAGTTATGTTGGGACATATAAGATAGTTGCCTTCATTTTTAATGTAGAAAAATTTATATTTTTTCATGTGCATGAGTGTGGTATGGGTCATCTACTAGCATTTAGCACTTATAGCACTGTGACAGTCAGGAGGAATGACAAAGATCACTAGTTATGTACTCAACTAGGACTGTATAAATTCCAGAGTTCTTTGTCACTCAGAATGTGCGTGAAAGGCACGCTGAGACTGAGTGTCAAGCTGCTGCTTATAATCCTCACAGCTCTGCCACCATGTGACTTCATATATTATCTGTCTGGCAGCAAAATTGACAATGATAAGAAACAAGAAAAAGAGAAGAAAAAAAATGTCATTTGAAAATGAGCAATACTGATTTATATGTCTCTGAACACTAGTCTCCAATCTGCACTGCACACGCTTGGCTAACCTTTTTGAAGTCTAGGTCTGCCATATCAGCCAAATGGATGCTGTGTGCTGCGTGGGTCCCTGGTCTCTATTCAGAAACCCTGATCACACTACCACTGAGGTTTGCATGACAAATCTGTAACAATGACTGATGTCCATTCAGGTCACAAAACTTTACATTTTTAAATGCACTTTTTTTTTCTTCCAGGTTTTACTGGAACTGCTGCTAAGAAATTCGCTGGTAAACCGCTGTGATTTGTGCAACTGTGAAGGCAATAAATGGAGTTTTTGACATATAGATAATTTTCTCGTAACACATTTTAATTTCAGAAACCTAAAGTTCACTCATATAAGACATGCACATATCGAGTTACAGTACAGTATAACATATAAGTCTTATAGAGATATATCGTCAGATACATAAAAAAAAGAGCTTTAGATGAACTGTTGAGTCATACAAAAGGAAAAGAGAAAAACAATAAATAGTAATCCAGTATTAAAATGATGCTTGGAAATCTTGAGATGAGGTTGAGACACTTATAACAACATAAATAGTGACAGGTAAATGAGTCTTAAATTAAATACTACAAACGTGAGCACACAAAGATGGAGGCAAATGGTTAATAATATCTAGGCACAATCAATAATGGCAACCTTTGCACTTTCTCTGTCCCTTTTCTCTAGTCTAACTTTGGTTCAACGACTTTTGGGTTGATCTAAGGTACTGCACAGTTTACGGTTGCTTTCACTTGCATATAGCTTTCAGGTAACATGATCTAGTACTACAGACCAGTTTCCATGTTTAGACTGAGCTTAGTCCTGAGATGAGCTGTTAGTGGCAAGGGCAATACTGTACTCCAGGTACATCCAGGACATGGACTATATAATCTGGTTCAGGGAAACTGGCCCAAAATGACATTCTTCATTGACATACTCTGTATCACCTTCCCAGCACCAACTGAAATCAGTCCATCAAAAATGTCATTCGACATAGCAATAGCCTATGCTGTGCGTGCATGTAGGTTACAAGGATTATGTTGATTTTTCTTTGCACTCTCAAAAAAGTCCACAAGTTATGTACCTTATGATAAGCCCAATACTCAGAACATTACCTATTGCCTCCTTTGTGGCTTTAGAGGAGTCAGCCCTAGCCTTGACTATATGTCTAACTGATTATTAACTGCATTGCACATTCAGTTGCCCCTGCTGTTCACTGAATCAAGCTCTTGTCATGCATGATGGTGTAAAAACGTCAGGTTAGAGAGCAAAGACGGAGTCTTCATTTTAGGAATTAATCGGTTGGCTGTAGGAACAGTGGCCTCTCCTGTGGATGAAAAGAAACATTAAAGTACATATGAAATAAAAATTGACCTTATTTATTTTGTTAGCTCAAATTGCTAGTTTTGTGGTGAACAATTCATCCGTGCAAGTCAATCCACACAAAACAATAGTTTGGCTTCATAATATTTAATCAAAATCTGAAAATGCTCCTCCCCTCTGCAACGGTGCCCCTTCTCTGATGACGTCAGTTTGACGGCTTGGGTTGAAATCGCTTAAACCACTCCCCTCCAACCGTTAGTCTGCTATGAGCGAGCATAGTGAGCGAGAGATGGAGAGGAGGAGCACTAAAGTAAAGCTCTGCCCTCTATATTTATTTATTTTTAATTAAAAAAAACTCTGCCCTCTATTCAATATTCTGTTTCACTTGGAAATACGTCACAGCACTGGAGAAAAGTCGTTTGCAACTTCCGGTTCACGGGGACTTTAAGAATTAGTGAATTGACTTCCAGGTTAAGCATGGCGTGAGTAGGCGCACACGAGTGTAGCTCCCGACTTCTTTCGTACATTTGGTCGTTATTCTGTCGATATAAGTTAAGTTCAATACAGTCGACTATCTGGCAGCTGATATTACGTGAAATCAAGGTGGAACACAAATGGCGAGAAGAAAGCAACTTCGATAAATAAAACTGGCGATAGAGACGGCGAAGCTTCTTCGAGCTAGACCGACGAAATGGCACCACCGCCTGAGGCCCTAACGGCTTTACCTGAAGATCTCGAAAGACTCCGGTCAGCGCTCCTTTCTGACATGACGCAAGTAGTTCACTCACTTTTAAAAACAGAGCTGGCTGGAGCACTGTCACCTGTGAACGCGACATTAAATCATATTACGAAGCTCATGACGAATGACTTCGCGAGGTTGAAGACGGGCTAAATGATTGCAGTGACAGGCTGGCGAATGTCAAGGTTTCAATGGATGCACTACGTAAAGAGAACGTGTTCCTGAAGGAAAAGCTGGAGAATCTCGAGAATCGCTCACAGAGAGTGGTGGGCATCCCTGAAAGGCTGGAAGGATCAGACCCGAATTTATGACTGATTTTTTTGAGGAAGTGCAGGGTAAGGACTTTTTCACGAGTCCTCTTGTTCTTTCTCGTGCCCACCGAGTCGGACCGAATCCAACTAACGATGCAAGGGCCAAGAAGACCAAACCAAGAGTGTTTCTGGTTCGTTTTCACTTTTTCCAGGATAAGCATCGCATCCTCAGATTCAGCAGGCAACAGCGGGAGTTGCTCTTTCATGGACACTGAGTGTTTTTCCATGAGGATTTCAGCGCTGAGCTAGGGAAAAAGCGAGCGGCGTTTAAAGATGTGAAGTCTCGGGAGTCCGATTCGGTCTCTTGTACCCTGCTCCGTGTTACTCATGAAGGGAAAACATACCTCTTCTTCGGCATAACTTAACCCTTTAACACGTACGATCACACCGGTGTGATCAGTCTTGGCTGGCCCCAGGAGCGTACGATCACACCGGTGTGATTAGAACGTTCAGTGCATCGCGTGATCAACTGCCAAATTCAAATGTGCGTGCGCGCTTTGGCTGGCGCTAAACCAGAGACGGACGCGCGTCTTTTTCATATATTACATATATGCAGTGTTTTCAACCAAATAATGTTTATTGTAGGTTTCAGACATTTAAATACACACGAGTACTAACAAAACAATATATTTAGAGTTTGTAAAATACACAATGATGTCTATAGAAGCGGAAATAACAACCCTTTCCATTATAATTAGACAACACGTTTTATTCATATCAGATACACATTGTGAAAGTAACTTTAAAGCTTACTCTATTCTTCCCCAGTTCACCGACTCATTTACTTTCATGTATTTCGGGAGAAGTGGATAAATTCACGGGTTGTAAATCCAACAGATCCGATTCTCTGTGCGGCGCAAACTAACATGGCGGCGCCCATCGCGCATATGGCTCAACTAACATGATCGTTATAAAGGTGTTTAAACTGCAAAACACATCCACTTGCACATATTTGTCAATCGGAATATTAGATATTTCATGCTATAGTCAACAAATTTATGAATATTTTGAATAACAAAGGAAAAATTAAATGAAAGCAGATTATCATTCATACAGTGCTGCGGGGTGTCACATAAAAGCAATGACGCGTCACCATGGAAACCATAAAGTGATACGTTCTAAATAACGGTCGCTTCAAAAAACTCACGCTGGGGGGTCAGCCAGAATATTTAAAACTTACGTGTGAAAGGGTTAAATGTCGACAATTTTTGTTTCTGAACTTCTTTTATAAGGGGGCTACACTCACATTGTATATGACTCCATTTGTTGTTAGTTCGCATACTTTGGAAGTCTTTTCATTAATCTTTGTTTTATCTGTGATCATCCTCAGTTGGGGAATTAGATCTAGGTATTATAATATTCTTTTCCTGTGTTTGGATGGGGGGGGTGGGAGGGGTGGTTGGCAGCATTGTTTACCTCTGGTTTCTAGGTCTGGTATCCTTTTTTTTGTCGTTTAAAATTTATGGTTACAATTTGTTTCAGTTTGAAACCCCTGCATGTGTCTAATTTTTACATCACTCAGGTAATATAGGTGATGATGAAAATGAAGGTCATCCTTGTGAGGCTGATGACATGGAATGTCAGGGGATTAAACGGTCCTGTTAAAAGAGCTAAAGTTTTCTCCCATCTTAAATCTTTCAAACCAGATATATTGTTTTTACAAGAAACACATTTAAGACCAGAAGATCACAATAGAATTCGTAAGATATGGGTTAGTCAAATTTTTCATTCCAAATTTAACAGTAGATCAAGAGGTGTGGCAATTTTAATTAATAAGAGAGTACAATTTATACCTTCTGACACAATCTGTGACCCTAGTGGTCGTTACATTATTGTCTCTGGATCTCTTTTTCAAGTCCCAGTGGTATTAGTTAACGTTTATGCTCCCAACTGGGATGATGTTCAGTTTGCAAATAGTCTCCTATCATTAATTCCCAAGCTTAATACACATCATTTGTTATTTGCAGGTGATTTTATTTGTGTTTTCGATCCTCAGCTTGACAGGTCCAGCTCTAGTAGTAATGTTTCTGATATGGCAAAGGCTTTTTCTCTATTTATCTTAAACCCAATGACTAGGCAATTCTTCTTTTATTCCCATGTCCATCACTCCTTTTCCAGACTAGACTATTTTTTTTATAGACAACTTGTTTATATCAATGGTTAAGAAAGTTGACTACACGGCTATAGTTGTTTCCGATCATGCGCCTGTGGTGCTGGACCTGCATTTCCCTTCAAACATCAGGAAACGCCCACTCTGGTCATTTGATTCATTACTACTATCTAACGATAAATTCTGTAACTTTGTCTCAAATAATATAGACACGTTTCTGGAATTCAATAAAACAGATACAGTGTCTTACTCCTAACTCTGGGAGACTTTGAAAGCTTACTTGAGGGGCCAAATATCATCTTATACATTGTATGCTAATAAAGAACGTAAGAAGGAACTGCAAGCACTCTCACAATCCATATTAGATTCAGACAGACAATATTCTGAATCGCCTACAGCCAAATTACGTAAAAAAAAAAGTGGACTTGCAGACAAAGTTTAATTTTTTATCCACTACTCATGCAGAGCAAATAATAATAAGGACACGTGGTCTATGAGTATGGAGACAAATCAAGTCGGCTTTTGGCTCACCAGTTGAAACGTCAGGCTGCTTTTGTCTTATTTCCCAGATAAAGGACTCTAATCAAACTTTAACAAGCAACCTAGAAGAAATTAACAAAACTTTTAAAACCTTTTACTCCTCATTATACACTTCTGAATTCCCTTCAGATCCAACGGATATGGAAAGTTTCTTAGATAATTTAGATATTCCCACCCTGCAGTCAGATAAGGTGGTAGATTTAGAGCATTAGGTCGGTTTGGTACCTTTTCGGGATACAAATTAAATTTCCAAAAAAGTGAATGTTTCCCCATTAATAATTTGGCCTTACAAATTCAACAAGAATCATTACCCTTCCGTTTTCCTCTTGATGGGTTTAAATACCTTGGAATTCGTATGACGCGCTCCTTTTCTTCTTAGTTTGAAGGCAATTATAAAGCTCAGTTAGAAGAAGTATTTGTTTTATTTGTTTCAGTCCCTACCAGTTTTTTTGCCCAAATCTTTTTTCCACTCAATCAACCAATCCATATCCTCTTACATTTGGGAAAATAAGATCCCCAGGGTTAACAAACATGATCTTCAGAGGACCCGTGATGTTGGTGGTTTAGGTCTCCCAAGTTTTACTCATTATTACTGGGCATCAAATATTCAGAAGATATTATTTTGGCTTCATTGCCCAGAAACAAATTGGTGTTTAATTGAAGCACAGACATGTCACTCTTCTTCTCTCCCTGCTTTAGTGTATTCTTCCTTGCCTTTGAAAGCTTCTCGATTCACATCCAATCCTGTTGTACTTTCTACTCTCAAGATCTTTAATCAGTTTCGTTGTCACTATAAATTTACACCAGCATCGGTTTTGGGTCCTATTTACAAAAATCATTTATTCCCTCCCTCTACACTGGACTCATCATTTAGACAGTGGGTTGAAATGCATCAAAGATTTATATACTGAAGGTTTATTCAACAGTTTTTAGAACCTCTGCAGATTGTATGACCTCCCACAAAACCACTTTTTTTTTCGCAATTTTGTTAAAAACAAATTCCCATCCTTCCTTGACCTTCCTCCTACCTCATCCTTAGATAATCTTACTCTCAATTTTTATAATAAAGGATTGATTTCACTTTTATACTCCCAGCTCATGTCTTTGAAAGAGTACAATCTGGATAAAATTAAATCCAGATGGGAAGACGAATTGGGCATTGAGCTATCTGAGGCTTTTTGGAGGGAGGCGCTTAAAAAGCTCCACTCATCATCATCTTCATGGTTAGGTTAGGGCTCATACAATTCAAAGTGCTGCACAGGGTTCACCTGAGCAAGGCATGGTTAGCTGGAATATATCCTGGATTAGATGCAGCCTGTGATAAGTGCTCTTTTTCCCCCGCCAGTCTGACGCATTCATTTTGGTCTTGCTTCTCTCTAAATAATTACTGCGCATTGGTTTTTAAAACTATCAGTGATGCCATTGGGGTGATATTGCAGCCTTGTCCTTCAATAGGTATTTTTGGTGGTGTTGTTCTATTTAAAATAGAAGGAATTAAAATGTATATTTGATTGTCTTAATGTATGTTGTTTTACTCCTTACATAAAAAAAAAAAAAAAAAATCAGTGAATTAGTTCTTACATTTATTGTTTAAAAGTCTGAAACTACTGCCAGCAAGACAAAAAAAAAAAACTTGAAATGTTTAAAGTCGGCATGAAATGGAAATTGCAATCGACAGGAGGGCGGATTTGATTTTGTCTATTGGGAATTGATTAGATGGTTGATGGTTTTGGTTTGCTATTGCTGTGATGTCATTTGAGTGACAGGTTGTCCCGCCCTGGTGTCAGTAAACACGTCATCAGAGAAGAGAAGAGATGTCGTTACAAGAGGAAGGGGGAGTTAGATTTAAAAAAATAATAATAACGCACGGATAAATCAGATATATATACAGTACAGTCCAAAAGTTTGGAACCACTAAGATTTTTTATGTTTTTAAAAGAAGTTTCGTCTGCTCACCAAGGCTACATTTATTTAATTAAAAATACAGTAAAAAACAATAATATTGTGAAATATTATTACAATTTAAAATAACTGTTTTCTATTTGAATATATTTCACAAAGTAATTTATTCCTGTGATGACAAAGCTGAATTTTCAGCATCATTACTCCAGTCTTCAGTGTCACATGATCCTTCAGAAATCATTCTAATATGCTGATCTGCTGCTCAAGAAACATTTAATGTGTACAATTGTACAAAATATTTGTGTACAATATTTTTTTCAGGATTATTTGATGAATAGAAAGTTCAAAAGAACAGTGTTTATCTGAAATCTAATCTTTTGTAACATTATAAATGTCTTTACTGCCACTTTTGATTGATTTAATGCATCCTTGCTGAATAAAAGTATTCATTTCTTTAATTTCTTTTCAAAAAAATAAAAATAAAAATTCTTACTGACCCCAAACTTTTGAACGGTAGTGTATAATGCTACAGAAGCTTTGTATTTCAGATAAATGCTGTTCTTTTGAACTTTCTATTCATCAAGGAATCCTGAAAAAAAAGTACACAACTGTTTTCAACATTGAAAATAATCATAAATGTTTATTGAGCAGCAAATCAGCATATTAGAATGATTTCTGAAGGATCATGTGACACTGAAGACTGGAGTAACGATGCTGAAAATTCAGCTTTGCATCACAGGAATAAATTACTTTGTCAAATATATTTAAATAGTACACAGTTATTTTAAACTGTAATAATATTTCACAATATTACTGTTTTTTACTGTATTTTTAATTAAATAAATGTAGCCTTGGTGAGCAGATGAAACTTCTTTTAAAAACATTAAAAATCTTAGTGGTTCCAAACTTTTGGACTGTACTGTGTATATAAAAAAATTACAGTTCTCAATTTTGATGTCAAGGTGACTTTAAGTGGTGCATTCACCTGCATATTCCTGTTGAGCACTCATAATTGTTCTGGCAGTAGGCACCGTGAGGTTTAGTACCCATGATCCTCCATAATGGGGTCATCCGAGCTGTTCTCTTCAGTGACCTTTGAACTTCCTGCACAGAAGTTGAGGGTGTGTCCGACTGTGGCACAGGACTGCAGGTTACCTAAAACACACAATGTGTCAATGAGCTCTACACTAATAAAACTTAATATCCATTTTATAATAAAGATAAAATTATACAACCATTTCTGCATAGTTTATGTATTTATGTAGTTATGTTTCATGAGTTTGACTATTGGAACCGCTGTTAAGAAATATGCTGGTAAACTGCAGTGATCTTTGCAACTGTGAAGGCAATAAATGGAGTTTGTGACATATAGATAATTTTCTCAGAACACGTTTTTATTTCAGAACCCCAAAGACATGCAAATATCAAGTTACAGTACAGTAAATATAACATAAATCTAGATATATATAGTCAGATACATAAAAAAGAGCTTTAGATGAACTGTTGAGTCATACAAAAGGAAAGGAGAAAAACAAATAAGTAATCCAGTATTAAAATGATGCTTGGAAATCTTGAGATGAGGCTGAGAAACTTATAATAAGTAACACTTAAGTAAAAATTGAACACGCTAACAGAAATATCATCAAACTGTGAAGGTGTAAAAGTCAGTAATTTAGAGAGCCATTAACCAATTTGTTTTGTCAATATTAAAAATGAAAAAACTTGATCATAATTACCTGCTGGACAAGCACCAAAAACACCAGGCACCAGGCTAGAAGAGCCCTTCTGTGACTGTGATCCTGCATGCTGAGTGAATAGATTCAGTTGCTGTAACAGTGACACTGACCACAGAGACGATGTACTGTCTTATATACCCTCCAGTCAGCAGAAGAGAAACCGATGCCTCTCCCTCATTCCTCTCACTTTCTCTCTCTCTCTCTCTCTCTCTCTCTCTGTCTGTCTCTCTCTGTCTCTCTGCTTTTTCATTACCAGATGTGGCACATGTTTGCTTAATGTTTGTGACTGGAATAATGTGTCCTCTGGGACTCTAGGAGAAAACACAGCCAAAGTTGAGAGAAGCAAAAGATAAGAAAGAACGAGAAGAATGAAGGATAAGAACGAAGCTTGTCAGCATTTTAGAGTTCAATGATGTAAATCTGCAGTATCACCGCAGTTTGTTGAACCATACAATTTAGACAGTTATGCAATGGTATTCACCGATTTAAAAACCCAATAGAAAAGATGATTTATATCGCATTCTAAGGCTTTAATTTTAATTTTCCCATCCCGTTTCTTCAAAGTTCCTTTGACATAGTTCTTCTGTCTCCCTTTTATCATATACACATGCACAGGGACCTTGAAAAAGAACAATGACTGATTGCGTTTTAATGAAGAATAACAAATGGACAAAAAACAAGGAAAGAAAAAAGACTGACAGCAAAGTCACAGCAAAGATGACAGCGGGTCAGACATGAGTCGGGCCCCTGGTCCAGCTCATCACAAAGGTTCCACACTGACTCATGGTGTTTACTGGATATGATGCTTATCATCTTGGGATTATCAGTTCACATAAATAATACTCAGTATTTCCTAAGCTGGTGGCCTTGTTTTAAACATTTCTAGCATGCTCGCTGTATTGGTCATATTGTGATAGAGCTCAAAGTTAAGCAAGTTTCTGCGAGGCAAACATGATTTGTTCAGATCAATGTTGCATTAAATATGTTAGTGTTTATTGAGGTCAAGCACATCATATTGCTATACACTTTGAGGACTGGCCTTTCCTCTTTATGCTTGTGGTAGTTACAGTAACATTCAAAAGTTTGGGGTCACTTTTTTTTTTTAAAGAAATTAATGCTTTTATTTAGCAAGGACACATTAAATTGATCAAAAGTTACTGTAAAAACATTTATAATGTTATAAAGGTGTTCTATTTCACATGGTCTTTCTATTCATCAAAGAATCCTGCTAAGATAAATATCATGGTTTTCAGAAAAATATTAAGCAGTGCAACTGATTTCATCATTAATAATAAGAAGACGTAGTAATAATATTTTACAATAGTACTGTTTTTCCTGTATTTTTGATCAAATAAATGTTGCATTGGTGAGCATAAGACATCCAAATTTCCAAATTTTGAACAGTAGTGTATATTTAATGAAAAGCTGAAAAGATGAGAAAATTACTCTCTTTATTCACACAGAGATCAACGATGCAGGTTAAGACATTACTTGTAGTCAATAAGGACAAAGAGTGTGTGGTTTATTTTAGGCCAGTGAAAATATATACATTCATGTATTTGAAATGTAAAACTAGCTTGACAAAAAATTGCCTTTAGCCATTTAACAGCATTGGGTAATCAGCCTTAAATGAGGTGAACAGAATCACGTGTTTCCAAAGTTCATGGGGGCTTTTCTGTGCAATTCTACCAGGAAATCTCTCTCCAACACTATCTGCACAGATGTGACTCTTCTGAGTGTCTCTGTTCACATGAACACTGAAAAAAAAGAAAGAATGCATAGATTTAGCAGTGTGAAATGCAAGTGAAATTAATTTACATGTGCCCTCCACTAATATTGGCACCCTTAGTAAATATGAGCAAAGGCGGCTGTGAAAATAAATCTGCATTGTTTATCCTTTTGATCTTTAATTTAAAAAATTCACAAATTTATAACCTTTCATTGAAGTAAAACAATTGAAGGGGGTGGGGGGGGTACTCAAATTATGAAATAAATGTTTTTCTCAAATACATGTTGGCCACAGTTATTGACACCCCAAGAAATTCTTATGAGTAAAATATCTCTGAAGTATTTTCCTATTCATATTTACATTTTTTAGCACACCAGGGTGATCATGAACATTAAATTGTCCAGCAATGACTTCCTGTTCCACAGGAGTACAAATAGGTGTAAACACAAAGGCCAAATTCCCTTAATCATTCATCACAATGAGAAAAAACTCAAAATAAAGTTCTGATGTGCAGCAAAAGGTCGTTGAGCTTCACAAAATAGAAAATGGCAATAAGAAAAGCTAACGCATTGAAAATCCCCATTTCCACCATCAGGGCAATAATTAAGAAGTTCCAATCAACTAAAGATCTTACAAATCTCCCTGGAAGAGGACGTGTGTCTATATCGTCCTAATGCATGGTGAGGAGGAGAGTTTGAGTGGCCAAAGAGTCTCCAAGGATCACAGATGGAGAATTGCAGAGATTAGTTGAGTCTTGGGTGGGGGGGACTGCTCTTTTAATCTTCCATCAGGACAATGATCCAAAACAAACATCAAAATCAACACAAAAATGTGTCACTGAGCACAAAACAAAGCTTCTGCCATGGCCGTCCCGGTCCCCTGACCTGAACCCTAAAGAAAATGAGTGGAGTGAACTGAAGAGAAGAAGCACCAACATGGAGCTGGGATCTGAAGGATCTGGAGAGATTCTATATGAAGGAATGGTCTCTGATTTCTTGTCAGATGTTCTCCAAACACATCAGGCATCAGAGCTGTTATCATGGAAAAAGGACATTGCAATAATTGGGAGCCAACAATTGTGGCCAACATGAACTAGAGAAAAACATTTATTTCATAATGAGCTTATTTTCTCAAAGGTTAGAATTTTGTGATTTTTTTTAATGAAAGATCAAAAGGATAAACAATGCAGATTTATTTTCACAGCCACCTTTACTCATATATTTACCAAGGGTGCCAATATTAGTGGAGGGCACTGTAGATTTAATGAACAAACCCTGAGGCATTTTTGGAGATAATGTTCTTTGTACTGAACAACAGATTACAGAAAAATAGAACATTCTATCATTTGAAAAAGATAAGAAATTAAATTCCTTTCACCAGCAGCCTTAAGAAGACTTTTATGAGTTCGACTTCAGGGGAAGAACCACTGTATATATCCTTTCCCTTAACAATATATCTCTCCATATGAATCAAATTATGACAATTCATCAGAGTATTCCCTCAGCGCTCCAGGGTCAAAGACAGCGATTGCTGTACCCATTTGGCATGTTTGTCTTAGACAAAAAATTGTTTCAGTTCCTGCTGGGAACAATTATCAGTACCAAAGAGGAGAAAAAGATCTCCGCAGATTCATCCATTTTCAATGCAAGTGATGTTTTGTTACAAAGTGGTATCTGGCTTGAAATCCCAAACTTCATACACAAAGTCCTTAATCCATATTTCTGATCGAACTGATCGAAGTGTTGTTAGAGGTGTTTAGCAATGTTGTACGTGCTGTATTTCACACGGTTAAAGAAACAGTTTACCCAAACATGAATAATATGTCATTTTTACTGTCAGTTTATACCAAACTGTTTTGAGTTTCATTGTACAGACATTTCTCAAAATATCTTCTTGCGTGTTCCACAGTCTAAGCAAGAAAGCATACGGGTTTGAAACAACATGATGGCGAGTAAATGATGACACAATTTTCATTACTGGGTGTACTTTCCCTTTAACTGTATAAGGGCTGCTCCACATAAACATGGAGTGCATTCGCTGTAATTGCTGAGGGTTTTGTGCTGATGGCTTTACCTGCTCAAGTTATTAAGGACATAACCTTTTTCAGTTTTAGGTTTCATGTCTTCATGTCTTTGAGAAGCTTGGCTACCACTGTGCATCTTCCTTTATCTCACTGGAGAACTTTGGACAGAGCTGCACTAACTGGTCCTATGATTTCTCGATTGTTTTTGCTGGTTGTTCTACCATTGGGACACTGTGTGCCGCTGTGGAGATTTAGTTCTTATGTCTTTCTCGGGTTATCTGAGCTCTCTGTCTCACAGATTTTTCAGCCATTTTTGCATTAATGTTCTGTGATGCACTGTTGTCGTCCCCATTCCTCCAGTTTAGCTTTTCTGACTTAATATTTGCTTTAGTTATGCCTTAGTATATATATATATATATATATATATATATATATATATATATTTTTTTTTTTTTTTTTTTTGTGCTGGGTTTCCTATGCTTGTTCAACATAATGTCAATAACAGAGGCCACTGTGCTCCTGACCATTTTCTAAATATGAAAAAAAACATGTCACATTGGTCTACTACAAAAATAAAAGAGTGTAGCCTATATAAACAATTCAAAGTCAAAATTCTAAACAATGTTGTCTAGGAGCTCTAAATAACTGAAAATCATCATCGTTTGCCCATCATTTTCCCAATATGTTGTCAAATAAAAATGTTAGATATAGTTGATGTATTCAGCTGGAATGACTATTGTATGTTAATTCCTCTCTAAAGATGCCATTATATATCACTGTAAAAGCCATAATCTGGCAGAGTACTGAAAATGGAACACTAACCAAGAGTGGATGCTACAATGAGGAAAGGTCAAATATTGAAACATTTTAGATTTTTATTATTTATGTATATACAACTGTTCAAAAATGTGGGTCAGGATGAGAGGATAAGATCAAACAAATCAAACAAATCTTACTGACCCCAAACCTTTAAACATTACTGCTGTATATATCTACTCTCCTCAGCAAATAAAAACATACATATCTTCCAAACCCAAAATACTAAATAAAGTATATATTTGCCTTTATACATCATTCTTTTAAATTTCTGTTTCTCTGGTACTCAGTCTTAGAGAGTTTACATTTCCCTGTTACTTGGAAGACACCATATTCTGAGAATTATAACATGTAAAACCTGACACAAGGATTTTCAAAATATTCTTCCATATCTTGTCCTGATATTGCATAGAGTCTGAACACTTGCATAAGGTTCTGAATGAACTTTCACCCACATTTTACACCAGACAGCTCTATAACATCAAAAAGCCAGTTCAGACCAGCATTCCTGCAGTCACTAATAACTGGAGCTGAGAAACACAGCTGAGCGAGCGCCCCCTACTGACCGAGAGAAATACCAAACAAAAGAGAATCAAATGACCACACAACAAGCATATTATAAGTTAGCTTTCTTTTTTTCCTTTTACAAAATAACTTCTTTATTTCAACATCTTTCATCATGACATTAAAACATTCATTTAAGCGCATGGAATTTAATTTCACCTCTAAGAAATACATCTATGGAAGTCTCTTTCATACGCTTACTGCATATGTCTTTACTGAGGTTGTGCAAAAATAGCATCTTCTCCTTTTCTCCACTTGCTTTCGAAGGCTGTGCCCTTTGTCAAAGATGGGCAAAATATGTGCTTTTAGAAAGAGGTTACAAATGCAGCAGACACAAGAGAAACAGCAACAACTCTATGGCCTAAGTCAACAGACAGGACTCTTTTGTGCTTTTTTTTTTTTTTCCTTTCTTCTTTTTCAGTACAGTGTCTTCAATAAAGTGCCAAAATTCTACTCCTTCATTCCCCTTCCATAAATACATTACAAAAGATGACACATTAATACACACTAGACAGAAACCAAAGAACATACATAGACAAAGAGTGAACAGAAAAGAAATATTACATGACAGTCACTCATTCAATAATCAGAATCCAGTAATTCATACCTACATCCCCAAAAAGTCTGTACTGCGAGAGATGAGACTGAATTGATCACTCTCCACAATTCAAGTCTGACACAAACCTCGCTGTGTGAATGTTGTTACTAATGCACAAGAAATGGCAATAGGCAAATCAAACCCAACATAACCATTCCTTTCAGTTGAGTTCTTCAGTTGTGCTGGTTCAAATTCACATTGTCCTTTAGCACCATTCAGTTCTTTTCCCGATCTGACCCCAAGCCCAAAGTCATCTGCAGGTGCAGGAGTCTGCAATCATATCTTCATATTCTTTATAAATTATGTTTCCATTCCTCTCCATCATGAGCACGCTGATAGGTTTGTATTTATAAGGAACGCAAGAGGGCATTGGGATATCTGCCACGCCAAGCTCGCTGATCAAAGTCTGCATGATTGCGTGGTTGGGCGAATTGTAGCCATAATACAGGATACGAGGGCAATCTCCCATACAGTAGCGAGGGTTGTACTTGTGGGGTGCAATGATCCAGTGATCCCATCCCAAATCTTTGAAGCTCACAGGGTAGGAGTGCAGCTTGCACTGGTTTTTGGCCACGCTGTTCAGTCCTTGCCTGTAGTTGGGGATGTCAGAGGCAATGCTCCCGGGCTCCGGAGATCGACGGGTCCTGGGGAGGGAAAGGGGCGTCAAGTACTTCCCCCATTCCACAGGCTGCTGCTTCTCCTCCAAGAAGAGCAGTAAAACAGGAGCTTGAAGATGGTGTTGAGGTGGGAAGCATTTTCGATGTGTAATGGACCTGGCATGCTTTGGTTTAATGCATCGATAATGGGCAAAGAGGGACACCTGGCCATCTTTTGACTCAGACACATGGTTTGTGACATCCGATTCGGTCCACAGGCTTCGAGGACCCATAGTGACAGAGTCACATTCAGGAAGATCTTCAAGAGACGTGACCCTTGCCTCACAAATGAAAGGATGACGGGATGACGTAGGAGACCTCAGGTGCAAAAAAGACGCCTTCACTAGTTTGTCCAACAAGAGGTTTTTCAGTTCATATTTCACTGTGTAGTTATACTGAAGGTCTAGTACCGCAGGTTTTACAGATGGGAGAGAGAAAATGAAAATAAATAATCAGACAATGGGCACAGATTTCAAAAATACACATCTAGTAGTTCTATTAATACTTCAAGGGCTACAATGCACAACACACTCTTAAAGGGTTAGTTCACCCAAAAATGAAAAATTCTGTCATTTATTACTTACCCTCATGCCGTTCCACACCTGTAAGACCTTCATTAATCTTCGGAACACAAATTAAGATATTTTAGTTGAAATCCGATGGCTCCATGAGGCCTTCATAGGGAGCAATGGACACTTCCTCTCTCAAGATCCATAAAGGTACTAAAAACATATTTAAATCAGTTCATGTGAGTACAGTGGTTCAATATTAATATTATAAAGCAACCAGAATATTTTTGGTGGGACAAAAAAACTAAATAATGACTTATATAGTGATGGCCAATTTCAAAACACTGCTTCAGGAAGCTTCGGAGCGTTATGATTCTTCTGTGTCGAATCATGATTCAGATTGCGTGTCAAACTGCCAAACGGCTGAAATCACGTGACTTTGGCGCTCCGAACAACAGATTCGACACGCTGATTCATTATGCTCCGATGCTTCCTGAAGCAGTGTTTTGAACTCGGCCATGACTATATAAGTCTTTTTTTTTTTTTTTGGCGCACCAAAAATATTCTCTTCGCTTTATAATATTAATATTGAACCACTGTACTCACATGAACTGATTTAAATATGTTTTTAGTACCTTTCTGGATCTTGAGAGAGGAAGTGTCCATTGCTCCCTATGAAGGCCTCACTGAGCCATCGGATTTCAACTAAAATATCTTAATTTGTGTTCCGAAGATTAACGAAGGTCTTACGGGTGTGGAACGGCATGAGGGTAAGTAATAAATGACAGAATTTTCATTTTTGGGTGAACTAATCCTTTAAAAATAAAGGTTCTAGCAAGGTTTTTTTTTTTTTTTTTTTTTTTTTCACAGCAATGCCATAAAACAACCATCTTTGATTAATCAAAGAACTTTTCAGCAATCAGTTATAGGAACCTTTTTTTTTTTTTTTTCCCTTAAAATTAACATTTTAAAATTCCAAAGAATCTTTTTCAACAATAAAGAAACGTTTGTTAAATGGAAAGGTTCCATGGATGATCTTCATGGAACCATATATGCCAATGCAGAACCTTTTATTTTTAAGAGTGTAGTGTGAAGAATATTTTAATAATCTTTTAAAAAACTTTTTAACTATAAGGAACCTTGCAATGAAAATATTCAATTGATGCTAAATGTTCTTCATGGAACAATAGAGGGTAACAAAGAACTTTTATTTTTAAGGGTGCAAATAAGGACAAAATAAGCATCTCTTCTATAACCTAAGTCATGATGTGCTCTAGATGTGCTTGTAAAGGATGTGTAGAAGATAAGAGTGCTTTACCACTTGAGGTTGGGAGAAAGTGCTTTTCCGTGTTGGACGCTTTGAGCAGCCTTATAGTGTTGGACCCAAATAACTTGTGCTGCTTTGGTCGTCCATCTGCATCCGCCGCTATCCTGTATAGACTTAACATGAGTCTCATACCTTCATCTTCAGTTTGGCTTTCTACTAGAGGTTTAAAATGAGAGTTCCTCTGTTTTGGGTGTCGATTTCGGCGAACTTCTTTACTGGCGACGCCAAAATGTGACGGAGAGGCCATGTTTCCGGCCACGCGCGTAGATATGTACAGCACAAACAAACACGACAGTACGCATAGTCTCAGACTGTTTTGGCTGCTGGTAGCCTTCATGTTCAGCCCCTCGTATGCACGAGTGCCACCTGGAAGGCCACCATCGTCTAAGACAATCAGCGGGCGGAATTCAACCTACACATCACCTGACGATGACAAACTTTCTGGTGTACCGCTAATCGTGTGACGTCATGTTCAATTACCTATCAAACGTCAAGTTTCGTGTCATTTATATCCTGTGTGGAAATGCAGTGCAGAACACACAAGAGCTCTTTAAAACACATTCATTTAATTCACGTAAAAACATGCATAAACGCACTGACCTCCACAAATGACAATAACAGCAAATACAGATGAGTTTGTTATTCATCCAGCTGTCTTGAGAAGATATAAAAGCCACCAAATCTTATATCAACACATTTAATGAATTTCTGTGCTCGTCTTAATTTTGTCATTTATAATGTGAGTATAAATAGACTATCAACGTTTTTTGTGTCTGTTTGTTAATGAGGAATCACAGGAATTAATTACATTTTAAAATATATTCAAATAGGAAATAGTTACTTAATTAGTTAAAGGTACAATATGTAATAATTTTGTCCGCTAGAGGCCTATTCAAAACAAAGGCGTAGTTTGATGAAGCCAAGTTTTAGAGCGGAATCTTGGGACATGTGGTCTCCATCTCACAGCCAATGGAAAAGAATTGGGATAGAGTCAGGAAGAAATCATGTTCATGGATGCGATTATTAGCGTTACTGTAGTATGAAACAGAGCAGGACTGAGTGTTGTGGGAGTTGAACGAGGCCACTGGATCGATTGCGCAACACACGCCACGAGCAGCGGAACTTTTATTATGCCGCAGTCGCTGCTTCCACTTTTCCGGTAATGAGTATGAGGTAACGCAGCTCTGTTTATCATATTAGATACATTTGAGTGTGTTGAAAATTATGTTATAACGTTACTCTGAGCGTTCACTCTGTGGCAGCTGCGAGACACTTGTTTGAGACACACTGCAGGAAGCTAGATCGATTTTAGAATATCATACTGGATGGCTTGTGTTGATTAATGGCATGCAATTAAATTTTTTAACGTATTGTATGATGGAGAAAATGCTGTATTACTGTAACTAAAAATAAAGCTGCATCTGATTATGCTATGTTAGCTACTTGACAAAACAGTGTTTTTCTCTGAGGCAAGGTAAAGCATAGTACTCGCAAAAAAATCAAGAAAATTAATTTAAACAATAAGACTAAACGTGTTGAGCTATATAACAATAATTAGTTTTCTGTCTATAAATATATCAAAACAGATGTTCCCTTCTCTATTAAAATGTGTAATATATTAAAGCGTCTTTGGTGTTTCCATGGTTTCTACAAAATAAACCCGGAAACCGAGGGTAACGCGAGTATGGCGCAATTGACAGGCGACTCCTCACACGTCCCGGAGCCTTGGTTAAAATTGCAATTTTCTCATGATTTACAAATAGTTGGAAACATTTGGGATATTGTAAGTACTCAAGTGAACAAAATATATAACACTAGCCTAGTGGTTTTTGGATATTTTAATGCAAAAATATTACATATTGCAGCTTTAATAGTATTTCATATGTGTGTGTGTGTGAAATACATCATTAAAGGGTTAGTTCACCCAAAAATGAAAATAAAATCATTAATTACTCAGCCTCGTTTCACACCCGTAAGACCTTCATTCATCTTCAGAACACAAATTAAGATATTTTTGATGAAATCCGATGGCTCAGTGAGGCCTCCATTGCCAGCAATATCATTTCCTTTTTCAATGCCCAGAACGGTACTAAAAATATTTTTTAAAAATTTAAAAAAATAAGGACTTTATTCAACAATATCTAGTGATGGGCGATTTCAAAACACTGCTTCATGAAGCTCCAAAGCTTTACAAATCTTTTGTTTCTAATCAGTGACTTTGGCAGTTTGATACACGCTCTAAACCACTGATTCGAAACAAAAGATTTGCAAAGCTTCGAAGCTTCATGAAGCAGTGTTTTGAAATCGCCCATCACTAGATATTGTTGAATGAAGTCGTTATTTTGTTTTTGTTTTTTTGGCGCACAAAAAGTATTCTCGTTGCTTCATAACATTATGGTTGAACCACTGTAGTCAAATGAACAGTTTTAAATATGTTTAGTAGCTTTCTGGGCATTGAAAAAGGAAATGATCTTGCTGTCAATGGAGGCCTCACAGAGCCATTGTATTTCATCAAAAATATCTTAATTTGTGTTCTGAAGATGAATGAAGGTCTTACGGGTGAGGAACAACATGAGGGTGAGTACTTGACATTATTTTCATTTTTTGGTGAACTAACCCTTTAAGTCTTTCTGGACAATTCAAACGTAAAAATATTTTTTTCAACAAATTCCCTACCATGACCTGTAATTCAATGTCAGAGTAGAGTAAGTACTTAAATAAAGCTTTATTTATACATCACCTTTTAAAACAGTGTTTAAGTGCCCTGAAGAGAAATACGCAGACAAAATATACACATATAGAAAAGATTTACAAAACCAAATGAAAAGCTCTGGATCTAATCAATCATTCTGTACTCATCATCCACCGCTAGATGGAGCTGTCACTAGTCGGCACTTTTCTTCATGAACGCGCACTCCTGAACGCTGACAACCGCGTGCCCGCTCGCTTCCCACTCTGTGCATCAGCCGACAGCAGCAGCAGCAGCAGCAATGGCTCTCCTCAAAACGACCAAGTTCATATACTCTGTTGGGAGTTTGACGCCGTCTTTGGCTGCCATTCCCATTCGAGCCAAGTAAGAAACCTTAAAATAATCTGTCTTTCTTCCTTCTTTCATCATTTTTTCTTTTTGTTTGTGTGTGCTGTTCTGTGACAACTATGTTAACATTTTAAGAGAATGGATTACACAGAAGTACTTTAAGTCGAAGTTTAATACATGCGGTATAGAAAATATGTTTCTGACCGATTTTAGTCCAACAGAATAATATAAATGGAGTAAATTCATTGTTTTAACTCACGCCATCAGATTTGTGCTCACGATCACGCGCGCACATGCATTCACATCCGTTCACAGGCAGAGAAATGATTCATGCAGCTCACGATATTAGACCATGTGGGTGTTGCCATATGTCTGTATTGTACTGCATATAATATCATCTTAGAGCCAATTTCCAGCAGCTAATGGATCAGATTGAACAAAAATAATGTGCAGCGCATCTCTACCATGATTACTAAACGAATCTTTAAGCATCCCTCTGACCTTCAGCTCGAAAAAGGCTCAACATAAATTTCCCGTATTCTACATTGATTTTTGTTAAGAGCTGTCCACCTATTCTGACTGAATGGATACGGGATAATACTTTTTGTATCTTGTGTACTGGATAAAAAAGAAATGATTCTTCTGCGCGATTGCGTGCATAACTCTTTTTGATCTCACTAGGAGACCGTACGTACAGGTTTCCTGAGCGCTCATTGGGTGAAACGATCAGGTTTAGCTTTCTGATTGGCCCCGTTGCTTCCGGATTCTTCCGTCAAGAAATCATGGTAGTCTGTGTCCTTTTGCACCGCATTTGGAGGGCAAAGCAGAGCTGATGTGAATGGAGATCAATAACCCTTATTTAGTACAATTTAAAGTTTTTCTTAAGGGACAGCCACTTATGCCACTCCAGCAGCCTCAGGTCCACGTATTTGATAGGGTTGTTGAGTAATGAGGCCTTGCTGCCATTTTTACATTGATGTTACATTTCCCATTGTCCATTATAAACTGACATTTTGTACAATTTTGTGTTATTATCTTTTTAAAGTATGGAATTTACGCAACAAACAAAGCTCTCAAGTAATGTCAGATCCCAAGTTATAGTGTGTTGTAAAACACACAGACTAAATAACCTTGGTGACACACTAGCTATGCAGTAGGAGTTTTTGCAACTTGACTCCAGGACTGGCCTTTGACTCCTCATGGCTGTGCATGGCCTCAAATGCATACTTTACTGTACATACAAAGATGTAGTAGAGCTTACTGATGCTATCATAAATGGCATTAATAGTTTTTGTTCGTATTTAGCAACAAAGTAGTTAATTTATTGCACATCTTTTTCTGGAAATTCACTTTTGCTTTGTAATGTAGCCATTAATGTGCATTTTATTGCAAGGACGTAATCAAGTATGTTGTAAACAGTGTTGGGGAAAGTTACTTTTAAAAGTAATGCATTACAATATTGCGTTACTCCCTAAAAAACGAACTAATTGCATTACTTTTTATGAAAAGAATTGTTACATTACTTTTGCGTTACTTTTTCTCACCGGGGCTGGGATTGCTTGTTTGTTTTGTTTTTTAATAACAACAAAAATGTTCTATTTTTGGCAAATGTTGAGGCCCTTTGAAACCAAAAGTGAAATGAATAAGCCTCAGGCTGAAGGAAATGCATATTTACACCTGTACAGCAGAGGGCGCAGCTCAAACAAATCTTCCAGCTGTGCTGCCATTATAGGATACAGAAGGAAGTTCAACACTCTTATTTCTAAATCTAAAATAATGTAATTTTTGCTTTATTATGGTTGAATTGGATCATTGAAGGTCGGCAGCAAAGACATTGGTTAATAAAGTGAGATTAAATACATAAAGTATATTTGTGTAATTTAATATATTTAATTATTACAGCTTTGTGTAAAATTCTGAGATTGCATTTCACTGTTTTTATTCATTTTGAGGAATACTGAATGTTTTCGTGCAAGTGAGATGAGTAAATGCATGTTCACGTTTAGGCTTAAACTACAATAACCATCATGTTCACATAGTGCACACAACCCCTCTGCTCTTTATTTCTCTCAACATGGGGACTGGAGAGCCCTTTTTAGGCAAGTGATGATATTGTTGAAGTGATAATTGTTGAAGCTTTATGATGCACATCTACTCTGAGAATAAATGCATTTTCATTCATCGTGTCTCCTTCACGGGTTGTTTACATCAGTGCGCACATGCCTCTTTGATGCAGCACACATGCAGTTTTGTAAATTTTAACCGGTTGATAGAAAAAGTATCCTTTTAATGTAAATAATTTGTAATAAAAAAATGTCATGGTGTTTTGAAGTGCCTACAATAACAATACTGTGCATGTTTATTATCGCTGTATATTGTATTAATGGTGTCATATAATGCTTTTTAATGTTTTCCCTTTCCTTTAGTGTGTAATGTATCTGTTAGGAATAGAGACAGACTAGGAATAGAGGAGCTACAGTATGTACCTAATAATCATGTACCCTGTTTTCTTTTGTTTGTTTGTTTGTTTGTTTGGGGGTTTTTTTGGTCACTTAGACTTGATATCTAATTGATGCCTTTTAAGGTATTCAAATTTATATTTTTAGTTTGTGTATTGTTTCATATTTACACTAATTAAGCTGGGTAAATAGTATATTATCAACATGAATTTTGATCACCATAGGCAAGGCTGAACAGTTGTTCTTAGCATTATATTTGGTTAAACTAAACATGATCTCTTTTCTCATATTTTTTTATGCTTTGTTTTTTCTTTAGCTCATGGTGGACTGGGGTGCAGATGGGACCACCTGATCCCATCCTTGGGGTGACAGAGGCCTTCAAACGTGACTCAAACTCTAAGAAAATGAACCTGGGTGTGGGGGCATACAGGGACGACAGTGGCAAGCCATATGTTCTCAACTGTGTCCGCAAGGTATGCATGCACCTTTTTCTGTGCCATCACATGCATAAGTGCGTGGGGGAGAGTTTAAACATGGTCTTATCTTTAATCCAGAGTTAAATTGTTTATTAAAGTTTTTAGAGGGCTTGTCAGTGATTGACCAATAGTTTTCAAGGGTGCAGATGTTTTTGCATTAGTGTCAGTGTGCTCCAACGGTATTGGCAAAATGTTGGGGGTGGTGTGTGCGTTAACATGTGCATTTGGTTTTCTGTATTTCTGCAAAGTCATCCTGAACTCAGTGATTTGAGAGGCTGTCTCTGTTTAAGCAGTATCCACCAATTACATTCATGACCCTCAGATATGTAACTGTGTAGTTTTTCTGTGAAAGACATTTTGTAAAAAAAATTGTATTAATTTAGCGAATAATCATTTTTAAATTAAGCAGTCTTTTTTGTTTAGGCAGAGGCTCTGATTGCCTCTAAGATGCTGGATAAAGAATATCTGCCCATCGGGGGTCTGGGTGATTTTAATAAGGCTTGTGCTGAGCTTGCACTGGGGCCAGACAGTGAGGTTCTCAAAAGCAAGAGGGTGAGTATGTCTCTAGTTCCCAGTGTCTTTCATTTTTGTTTTTACTTTTACATCATGGATCATTTTTATCTACCATATTAATGTTTATTTAGCAAAACACTTCAATCTGTTGTTTTTTCCTTCTCTTAGAGCATCACTGTCCAGACCATCTCAGGCACTGGCTCTCTGCGGGTTGGAGCCAACTTCCTGGTAATTTATTCTTTCTCTTCATTACTTCAGCTCAAAAGGTTTGTAGATGTTTATTATCTCCACGTTAAGGAGAAGGAGATTTTATTGGCATCAAGGTCAGATGGCAAGCAGTAGAATTATGCATCTTAAAAGAGGCAAAAATAAATAGAACTCTTATGTCAAATGACAATTTGCTTATAGTGTCTTGCACCTCTTTCTTTCTTTTTGTCCATTAGTCACGGTTCCACTCAGTAACAAAGGATGTATACTTGCCGAAGCCATCCTGGGGAAATCACACCCCTATTTTCCGCGATGCTGGTATGCAGCTGAAAGCGTACCGTTACTATGATCCTGCTACCTGCGGCTTTGACTTTACTGGGGCACTTGATGACATCTCGGTGAGCCAGCACCACACAGTACACTTCCCCATACAGTCTTATGAGCCTATAATTAGTACACTACCCATCAATTTTTGGTCAATAAGGTTTTTTTTATATATATCTTTTATTCAGCAAGAACACATTCAGTTGATCAAAACCTGCTGCAATATTTTAGTCCAAAAAACAGTGGGACATTCTAAAATACTTAACATTTGTTTGGCAAAATACAACACTTGAAGTGCCTTAATGTACTAAAACAGTGATGTTAAAAGATCAAGTTCAATATTCACCCAATTAATAAGACCAGAATATGAACACAACACACTAAATGGTTAAGTGTTTCCTTTTATAATGGTTTTCAATGGAAAAATAGTTAAAGAGAAACTGAAAGTTGGTTTTATGTTCTGGGTTCATCTGGTTGCCTGTATCTACTATGCATTATCAATGAGGTGTATAGTGAATTTGGTAATATCACTGTCTTACTACTTTTTGGTAAAAATAGCTGTTTTAAAAGTGATGATAATAAGATATGTTACTTGAGCAGCAGATCAGCATATTAGAATGATTTCCGAAGGATCATGTGACACTGAAGACTGGAGGAATGGCTGATGGAAAATTCAGCTTTGCCATCACAGGAATAAATAAAATTTTAAAATATGTAAAAAATAAAATTTAAATTTAATTTTTTTTTTTTAAATTATGATAATTCACAGTATTACTGTTTTACTCTATATTTTATCAAATGAATGCAGCCTTGGTGAGCAAAAAACCATGGAAAAATCTTTCCAACCCTGACCCTTTCCCTTTCCAACCCTGAACGTGACTGTATTTTCAGGGAGAAACTGTTGTCCTTTCTAGGTCTATTTTTCACATCATTTTGGTTAAAGCCGGGGACACACTTTACGATTGTAAGACCGATTATGAATGTAATTTGATACTTGCGCCTGATTATGCCCAAACACGCTGAGTCAGAGCCAGTTGCGTTCAGTTGGTGTTTAAATTCTGTGTGTATGTATTTAAATCTGCTTCAGTCGAAGGAAACAGTCTTTGTGTGTTGAGCTCAGTCTTAGAGTGTTTCAGCTAGTCATTAAGTGTGTCCCCGGCTTACAGCCTCACTGACATGATTGGGCTACTAAAGTATGAACCTATCTAAGATAGGCCAAATGTTTATTCATTTTTTTCTCTTCCTACAGCAAATTCCAGAGCACAGTGTAATCATGCTCCATGCTTGTGCTCATAACCCCACTGGTGTCGATCCCCGACCAGAGCAGTGGAAGGAGCTCTCGGCCGTCATTAAGGTGCGTGTGTGTTTTGTTTGTATCCTTCTTACCTTCTTTTTCACTTTACAGGGGCATTACTTCAAAAGCACAGCAAAAAATATTGTTTGTTTGAACTCTGTAAGAAAAAGCCTTGTTCACACTCTCTCACTTTCTCTCTCTCTCTCTCTCTCTCTCTCTCTCTCTCTATATACATATACAGAAGAGGAAACTTCTGGTGTTCTTTGACATGGCTTACCAGGGCTTTGCCAGTGGAGATATTGATCGTGATGCCTGGGCTGTGAGATATTTTATTGAGCAGGGTCACAATGTCCTCCTGTCTCAGTCCTTTGCTAAGAACATGGGACTCTATGGTGAGTATATTGTGTGTCAGAGGCTGCAATTACACTGTATACCATTTCCTTTCCCCCCCACATATATACAGCACAGATTAGATCCTGATGTATACATGTAAATTGCAATAAATAAATTTTCATGTCTTATATGAGCTACTTCCAAATGTGAAAATCTAATATGTATGTAATATTTGGTCATCTGACCTATTCTAAATGTATTCTTTATCTGAAATGTTTTCTTTCTTTCTTTCTTTCTTTCTTTCTTTCTTTCTTTCAAAAATAATATTAAAAAAGTAGAGCACTAAAGATTTTTTTACAAGTTAAAAATGTATTTAAATAAAACATCCACATACTGGACACTGAATTATTAATATAACATGAATGTAATTATGCACGTGCACATGAATGAGTGACATCAGTGGCGAACAGCCAATCACATGGCTCGCAGCAGAGAGAAACTATAATTCACTTCTCGCGAGAGAGCCAGCGTGATTCAAAACACCTTTGCTGAATTTAAACGTATAATGGAAAATACTTGTCTGTGAAAGAGGACAAATAAAAGAAATGATCTTTCTCTATCAGTGCAAGTGAAAGTTGTGAAGTTAGTTTATATAGTTGATAATATATAGCAATATAGACTCAAACATACAAGGTCATATGTAGTCATATTTAATATTTACACCTTATTTATATTACATATGATCTATATATATATTAATATGCATTGAAACTAAATGCTTAATAACAACTGTTAAACTAAACATGCGTGTGTGTAATGGATTAATACAAATATAATCATATAATTATACAAATCATATATAAATCATAAAATAATTCTAAGTAATTATCATTAAAATCAGACAATTTCATCATTAAATTTTGTTTTTTACTATATAGTGCCCTTATTTTGGAGGAAGAGAAACTGGGGGAGTGACTTTGTGTTGGGTGTGTCAGTGTCACTTTGCTCACATCTGATTGGTCCAATTTCAGTTTGAGATCTCTAAACCAGAACATAACCTGCCCCAGAGCAGGTTAGCTGTGCAGCGTAAGTTACTATGGTGATGAACACCGCTAAAAGTCAAGTTACTTTCATGGTACCTAAAACCCAGGATTGGTGCAAACTACTCTGAAACTTACCTGGCTAGCCAGCTAATCCAGCTTCATGGTACAGGCCCAAGGTTTTAGCTAGTCCTAGATTAAAATGCATGTTTGAGCTGTTTGAACTGAAAATAACTTGTGCTGACAGATCTTAAAATATGTCATTGTCATTGTTTTGTCTCAAGATGCACACCAGTAATGTTTTTTTTTCTAGTGAACATTTATGAATGCTACTTAAATGCCCTAATTGAACTAAGGTTTATTCCTAGCTTAGGTTAAGCCCTGTCTGTGAAACCGGGCCAGTGTCCTAAGAAAACGAGTCAATGAAAGACCTTACATGCACTGGTTTTGGGGTCGATAAGATATTATAGTGTTTTTATTTGAATTCTTTGTATTTTAACATTCTTTTATGCTCAGCAAGACTGCATTTATCTGATCAAAAATACAGTAAAAATATTTTTATGGAAACGGTAACACTTTTATTTCCTCAGGCTTCTTTAATGAATAAAGAGTTAAAAATAATATTTTTATTTGAAATAGAAAGTGTTTGTAACATTTATAAATGTCTTTACTGTCACATTTGATCAATTTTCATCTTTGCTGAATAAAAGGAAAAAAAATAATAATAAAGAAATACTGACCCCAAACTTTTGAACAGTAATGTAGTTAAGGTAGATTGTCTTTGGCAGATTCTTTAATGTACGACTAACAGAAGGTCATACACAGTCATAATCGTACAACTGTTTGTATTGTAGGTGAGCGGGTTGGAGGGTTTACGGTGGTGTGCGCAGATGCTGAGGAGGCTAAAAGGGTGGAGTCCCAGCTTAAGATCCTGATTCGCCCCATTTACTCCAACCCACCCATGAATGGAGCACGCATCGCTTCCACGATCCTCACAACACCAGAGCTGCGTTCTACATGGTGAGACATGCTTGCATACTCCCTTCATAGAGCTTCATACTTTTTTTCTTTTTTTTTTTTAATACTTAACTGTATTCCTGTAGGCTGGAGGAGGTGAAGGGTATGGCAGACCGTATCATTAAAATGAGAGAAATGCTGGTGACTAATCTGAAGAAGGAGGGCTCCATTCACAACTGGCAACACGTGACTGACCAAATTGGCATGTTCTGCTTCACTGGACTCAAACCTGAGCAGGTACAACCCTTTACATAATCAAAAACTAGTATAATTAACTAAATGTAGTGTGTTTAATTAAGTATTGCATTATCTAATTGTATATTGGTATAAGCTCTAATGGTAGGAGATGCTGTTGTATTTCAGGTGGAACGTCTGACAAAGGAGTTCTCTGTTTACATGACTAAAGATGGCCGTATCAGCGTTGCTGGTGTGACCTCTGGAAATGTGGGATACCTTGCACATGCCATTCACCAGGTCACTAAGTAGAACAAAATGATGCTGAGTCAGGAGTCCTGTCTACTGGTCCTATTTCTGTTAGTCCACCCCACTATTCCTCTTTGAACTCAGATCTCGGCTTCACTTCATTTGGCTGTTTTTATAGGTCAACATGGATCCTGAACATGTTATCAGGGTGTCTAACGGTAACTTATAAGTCATCTCACAGGTTATCTTGTGGTTCTGTGAATAATAAGCACATTTGAGAACATTTTTCATCCTGTTAAAATTCTGTATGAACTTTATTTATTGTATGAGTGAAGTAAAATGAACAACAATAATAAAGGGTATTGTGTCCATTTAATTGTTTATGTGATTTTTTTTTTTTTTTTTTTTTTTTTTTTCTTCATGGTTGGTGACAGAACAACATATTGTTAATCATATATAGACAGTAAAGCCTGAATATCAATCAGATCAGTATCGGTGTAGAAAAATCTGTGAATTCAAACTTCTTCTTTTCTTTTTTTTTTATCTATAACAACTTCTGGTAAACATCAGTGCAGAGAGACGGACATCAGAAACGACAGAAAATGGCCTCTTAATGGAAAAAATTACAGAAGATAAAGCATACTGTACATGACATTTACATTCAGTCTCCTGTCATATTATGAGTGAGGAAAAAGAAAACAGAATATGTATTTATATAAATTGTACTGCAAAAGTCTGAGATCACGCTAAAAATCTGGGCTATTTCATTTAAACATGTAAATATATATATAAAAATTATAATCTTGAAAGCTTGTAAACTTAAATGTAAAAGATTATGCACTGTTTACATTATTAATCAGACTCGTATTTGGTAAGGATCTAATGACTGCTAAGGATCTACAAGTCTAATCTGTCTTGTGTGTCAATTTAAAGTAATGTTTTGTGTGTTGGGAGAAAAACGTAAGGGGATTGTGCACAAAATATGAGACACTTGATGTTACATTTATAATTTAAATAAGTTAATAAATAAAAATAGCTTTTACTACAAGGAATTGCATGTCAATTCAATATAAAAAGTATGTTTTTTTTGTTTTTTTTGTATTATTAGAAACAATTCATCCTCAGCATTAGCGCTTTATACCATAGATTGTAAAAAAAACAACAACAACAAAACAATACAAATTGTTCCAGACTCACAATAGTAAACACAAAAGGCACAAAGTGGATCCTTATCAGGGAGCAGCGTTTTTAAAGGGACAGTTCACCTGAAAATGAAAATTTGGTGTTTATCTGCTTACCCCCAGGGCATCAAAGATGTAGGTGACTTTGTTTCTTCAGTCGAACACAAATGATGATTTTTAACTCCAACCGTTGCCGTCTGTCAGTCAAATAATGTGGGTTAATGGGAACTTCTTTTATAAGAGTAAATAAAACTTGCTTAGACAAATCCAAATTAAACCCTGCGGCTCGTGACGACACATTGATGTCCTAAGACATGAAACGATCGGTTTGTGCGAGAAACCGAACAGTATTTATATCATTTTTTACCTTTAAAAAACTGTGTCCAACTGCGTTCAGCACTCGTTTAGTGAGGTCTGATCGCGCTCTGACAGCGGCAGTGATGTCTCGCACATACACTTCAATGAGTGCTAGACATCACTTCCGTTGTCGGAGCGTGATCAGACCTCACTAACCGAGTGCTGAACGCAGTTGGACATAGTGGTGTTTTAGAGGTAAAAAATGATATAAATAGCCTACTGTTCCGTTTCTCACACAAACCGATCGTTTCGTGTCTTAGGACATCAATGTGTCGTCACGAGCCGCAGGGTTTAATTTGGATTTGTCTAAGCAAGTTTTATTTACTCTTATAAAAGAAGTTCCCATTGACCCACATTATTTGACTGACAGACGGCAACGGTTGGAGTTAAAAATCATCATTTGTGTTCTACTGAAGAAACAAAGTCACCTAACTCTTGGATGCGCTGGGGGTAAGCAGATAAACACCAAATTTTTATTTTTTAACTATCCCTTTAAATAAGGTTCGGTGAATACAATGGAATCGACTACATTACCCATAATGCGTTGAATAACGTCATGTGACTTCATCTGTGTCAGCAGCTAATAGATAAACCAGTAGACAGAAATTTCAGTGGAGGCAGCAGCTTCATCTTTATTTCAGCTCCTCGCTGGAAAACATCTTACCTTTGTTCTTCATCACGGTGCGGGATCAGCGGAGAATATACACTGAGGTGGGACATCTGCTTTATCACATCGCTCTCATATCTGGAGTGTTTATTAGCTAAACAATTTCAGTGTTGTGTGAGTCACGAGTGTTCGTGTCATGACATGTTTTGTGCCTTTCTGAATTGTGTTTTTGCTCTCATAGAGTAGTGAATGTAGAGCTCATTATGTGTATGATTGAAAGAAGTCGTGCCTTCTAATAGTAATGTCTGATCGGTGTCAGTTGCCTTGATTTGGCCCGGTGTTTTGATTTCATCTCATTGTCAATATAATTAATCACAAGCGTGTGGTGATGCCACTGCTATAATGTCCAACAACAATGTCCTAAACTACCACCACACCACTGTATTTTCTTCGTCCTCTGACATTTAGGTTAGAGATTTAATGAAATAATCCATAATCGATACGCTATTGATCAGCTTTTAATCGAGCTGCTTTGAAAGATAAGGTTCAGACAGTGCTTGTGACAGACAGCATGTTTCATTTCCTCATCGCTTGTCTGTGATTTCTGCTTACTGATCAGCTGAGAAATAGTTATGTCCCGTGACTCCCAGACTTGTCAAGTGCAAACCAGTCCGTCATCAAAACTACCATGTGGACTGGTGATCTTTGCGTATTGTTCTCTAGTAAGCAGAAATAAATGCAGAAATGCACTACCATTCAAAAAGACTGAAATAAATTAATACTTTTATTGAGCAATGATACATTAAATTGCTCAAAAGTGAGAGTAAAGACATTTATAAAGTAACAAAAGATTTCTATTTCAAATAAATGCTGTACTTTCTATTAATCAAAAATCCCCCCCCCCCCCAAAAAAGTGTCATGGTTTCCACAAAACTATTAAGCAGCACAACTTTCAACTGTGATAATAATAGGAAATGTTTCTTGAGCATCAAATCAGAATATTAGAATGATTTCTGAAGGATCATGTGACACTGAAGACTGGAGTAATGATGCTGAAAATTTGGCTTGGCCTTCACAGAAAATTAGATTTTAAAATGTATTTAAATAGAAAACGGTTATTTTAAATCGATCAGCTGAGAAATACAATCATGTCCTGTGACTCCCAGACTTTAAAGTGCAAACTGTCATTTTATGATGCTCATAAACTGTTTGTCAATTTGTGAAAACTGCCATGTGATATTTTTCCCTCTCTGCTCACAGATGACATTGAACACAAACCACGACTCTCTGTAACTGTATGGACCCTGTGGAGGTGTGTTTGCACCTTTTCCACCTCAGTGGTGGCAGCTCTGACTGACAGCACAAGTGTGTTTACCTCTGCTTTTACCCTATGGTGTTCTTGTAAGTTTATCTGAGGGTGTGTGAGAAAAGCAAGCGTCATGTCGAGGGCGGACAGGGCGATTAACAGTGAAGTGGGTGATTGGGGCTACAGTGAGGATGCTGGTGAAAGGGCGTGGCTGCTGCAAAGTCCCAGCGTGGACTCCATCCAACTGCCTAACCAATCAGACAACAGAAGGGAAGGGACATCTTCACTTGGGGCTGTTTTTATTGTGGTGAATGCTGCTCTGGGAGCCGGACTTCTCAATTTTCCTGCTGCTTTCAACATGGCTGGAGGCGTCACAGCCGGAGTGACTCTTCAAATGGTGAGACAGACTTACAGACTATTGTAAATAAAACCATAAAGTGTTCACTTTGTCCTTTTGAAGTTAAATGTTGTAAAATTCAAAGTTTGCCTTATTCTTTTTCAGTGCATGATGGTCTTCATCATCACTGGGCTGGTGATCTTGGCTTATTGTTCTCAGGTAAGCATATATATGTATCAGACACATCAAGAGAAAATACACTTCTGTTCAAAAAGAAATTCATTTTTCAAAGAAAGTATCATGAAGGATCATGTGACTCTTAAAGGGTTAATTCACCCAAAAAATGAAAATTCTGTCATTTATTACTCACCCTCATGCCGTTCCACACCCGTAAGACCTTCGTTAATCTTCGGAATGCAAATTGAGATATTTTTGTTGAAATCCGATAGCTCCGTGAGGCCTGCATAGGGAGCAATGGCACTTCCTCTCTCAAGATTCATTAATATACTAAAAACATATTTAAATCGGTTCATGTGAGTACAGTGGTTCAATATTAATATTGTAAAGCGACAGAATATTTTTGGTGCACCAAAAAAACCAAAATAACGACTTATATAGTGATGGCCGATTTCAAAACGCTGCTTCAGGAAGCTTCCGAGCATTATGAATCAGCGTTTCGGAGCACCACAGTCATGTGATTTCAGCAGTTTGGTGGTTTGACACGCGATTCGAATCATGATTCGATACGCTGATTCATAACGCTCCGAAGCTTCCTGAAGCAGTGTTTTAAAATCGGCCATCACTAAATAAGTCGTTATTATGGGTTTTTTGGTGCACCAATAATATTCTCGTCGCTTTATAATATTAATATTGAACCACTGTACTCACATTAACCGATTTAAATATGTTTTTAGAACATTAATGGATCTTGAGAGAGGAAATGTCATTGCTGTATATGGAGGCTTCACTGAGCCATCGGATTTCAATAAAAATATCTTAATTTGTGTTCCGAAGATTAACGAAGGTCTTACAGGTGTAAAACGGCACGAGGGTGAGTAATAAATGACAGAATTTTAATTTTTGGGTGAACTAACCCTTTAAGACTAGAATAATGATGCTGAAAATTGTGCTTTGTCATCACAGGAATATATTACACTTTAAATATATATTTAAATAGAAAACCGTTATTTTAAATTGTAATATTTTTATTACTGTTTTTATTAATGTCACTGTTTTTACTGTATTTTTGATTAAATAAATGCAGCCTTGGTGAGCATATGAGATTTAAACATTAAAAAAAATCTTACCAACCTGTTACGTACTACACCCAAACTTTTGATCGGTAGTGTATTTATAGGGATATAAACATTTTGGCCAGTACTGATAACTGATAATTCTTTATATTTGCAAGCTCATAATCGATATATTGGCCGATAAATCTAAATCCATTTTTTATATAGTTTTTGAGATCCTGATTACAAAAACAAAAGTCTCACCATTAAAAGCCATGTCCCAAGCACACAATTATAATGTTCTCATTTTAATTTTATGTAGCCTATATGACAGACTTGCACTTCACATGTTGCACTTAACCGTATTTTACTTTTTGAAGTGATTCCAATCATATTTCAAGCCATTAAAAACCATCATGGCGAACAGTGTGCATCTGAAATGTCTCAGCTAAAGTAAATAATCCATTATTTATCAGCTTTATTATATCAGTCAAGTTTTCTTATCAGGCAGATAACGCTAACATATATCAGATACCAATATGGTGGCCGATATAATGTGCATCCCTAGTATTTATTTAGTTTTCTAAATAAATGGCACAATGTGTTAAGTAATTAATTACAAAAAACATGAAATTAATTATCATTAATTATTAGCTACTTCTTTAATGCGTTGGCAGCCCTAAACTTTGAATGTTACTTTGACCTCAGAATTACTTTCAGGTGGAACGTCTGACAATGGAGTTCTCTGTTTACACTTTTTTTTTTTTTTTTTTTTTTTTTTTTAGGTGAGCAATGAAACAACTTATCAGGAGGTGATCCGAGCAGTGTGTGGGAAGGTTCTCGGTGTCATATGTGAGCTGGCCATTGCTGTTTACACTTTTGGCACCTGCATAGCCTTCCTTATTATTATAGGAGATCAGTTGGATAAGCGTAAGTATATTCACATACACAGATATGTCAAAATAGTCTGAATAGAGTCATCTGATATTCTTTCTTTCTTGCTACAGTGATTGGTGCAATAAATCATGAGTCAGAGACAATGATTATTTCACACTGGTACACAGATCGTAAGTTCACCATCACTTTGACCTCAGTGCTGATCATTCTGCCTCTGTCCATACCCAAAGAGATTGGCTTCCAGAAGTATGCCAGGTAGAAACTGTGTAGTTTGTTTTATACATTGCTGTGTTCTATCACAGCTGTGATGAGTGCAAATGTTTTTGTTTAAACACAATTACCATTTGATTATTTAAAAAAAAGTATTTGCTGGTTAAGTCATTCATGCATATTTGCACTAATTGATCTGTAGCACCCTGAGTGTTATCGGCACCTGGTATGTGACAATCATAATCATCATCAAGTACATCTGGCCTGACAAAGAAGTTTCTCCAGGAAACATCCCAGTCAGGTCAGCATATATTTTAAATGGTTATTTGAGGGACACAATACAGAAGAAATTGTGATCACTATTATAATGTGATGTTGGTGTCTTTCAGCCCTGCATCCTGGACCGATGTGTTTAATGCCATGCCTACAATCTGCTTTGGTTTCCAGGTGTGTAAGTAGACTTTACTAAATCTTTTAGACTAAACAAACAAACAAAAAATTTGGGGTTAGTGAGGTAATGTGAAATTTTATTACAGGATTCTTTAGAAATCATTCTGATATGCTGATTTGCTGCTCAAGAAACATTTCTTATTATTCGAAATGTTGAAATATTTTTGTGGAAACTGATGCATTATTTTCAGGATTTTTTGATGAATAGAAACTTGAAAAGAGCTGCATTTGTTTGAAATATAACTCTTGCAACATTTGTCTTAAGTGATCACATTTGATCAATTTAATGCATCCTTGCTATATAAGAAGATTAGTTTCTTTAAAAAAAAAAAAAATAATAAAATACAGACCCCAAACTTTAAATGGTAGCGTATCTGTCTCAGTCAATAAATTAAAGTCTGAAATCATTCTACTTTTAAAAACTAGCAACTCTTCATTCTCCTCGTACTCTTTTTCCCAGTGTCATGTAAGCAGCGTTCCTGTTTTCAACAGCATGAAGAAGCCAGAAATCCGTCCTTGGTGGTCAGTTGTTACAATCAGCATGATCATCTGCCTCTTTGTGTATACAGGCACAGGTGTGTGTGAGCTTGAATTATATCCAAAATATTCTAATGATAAAGCAGGCCGATCAAGAGATCTAATATGAGCTGGTTGTATAAGCTTTGGGCTTGTTCTTCTCCACAGGAGTCTGTGGGTTCCTGTCATTCGGCTCAAGCGTTAGCCAGGATGTATTAATGTCATATCCATCTAATGATGTTGCGGTGGCCATTGCTCGAGCCTTCATCATCATCTGTGTTGTTACCTCATATCCAATTCTGCACTTCTGTGGAAGGTAACAGGCTTTTGTGGTCTATAGGTGTGTGTCAATGAAAGATGCATATAGTGAGTCTAAAAGGATATGTGTATTTGTTTGTGCTTTAGGGCAGTGCTGGAAGGTTTGTGGTTGCGTTTTAAAGGAGAGGAGGTTGAGACAGATGTGGCTAAGGAACAGAGACGGAGGATACTGCAGACACTCGTCTGGTTTTGTCTCACACTAATTCTTGCTCTCTTCATTCCTGATATTGGACGAGTCATTTCACTAATTGGTGGTTTGGCTGCATGCTTCATTTTTGTTTTTCCAGGTATTAAAATTAAAATATTCTCAGACTGTACTTTCTTGTATCTCATAATTTTTTCCAAACAGTGACCATATTCATTCTTCTAATGGTTGTCTATAGGGTTGTGTTTGATTCAGGCAAAGCTTTCGGAGCATGATGTCAGATCAGCCAGGTAAACTCATTTATTACTTATTAAAGGGTTAGTTCACCCAAAAATGAAAATTGTCATTAAGTACTCACCCTCATGTTGTTCCAAACACATAAGTCTTTTGTTCATCTTCGAAATAGATGTTTAATGAAACCTGAGCGATTTCTGGCCCTCAAATGAAGGACCATTTTACCAAAAGTTTATAAAGAGATTGTAAAAGTAATCCATATAACGGATGCTCAAACATACCTCCCTACTTTCTTGCTTGACCTTTGAGCTTCTGTTTACCACATTTGATGTGCTCTATGTACTTTATCAATGTTTTTATGTGAATAAAAGCCTAAAGGTGATGATACACGGCGCAACTTTTTGAGCGATGTTGCCGAGCGATGGTGCTTGGGCACTTTCCCATTGAGAATAGTCAACAAATTTCGATCTGAAGTCTCTATATAGAAATTTGTTGCCCATTCTCAATGGGAAATCTCTCAGGATTTATTAAAATATCTTAATTTGTGTTTCAAATATGAACAAAAGACTTTTTGGTACAACATGAGGGTGAGAAAATGATGAGAGTATTTTCATCTTTGGGTGAACTAACCTTTTAAACAATATTCAGCAATACCTTAAGTTTTGTGTATTAAATGATAAAACTGATAACCTAATTATTTCTCTGTAGTTGGAATGGAATGGTGGCCTATGGAGTCGTCATGGTTACACTTGGCGCATTCATCTTTGGCCAGACCACCACGAATGCTATCTACAAAGATATCATCAACAGCCCATAGGGGGGATTGTTGTGACCTCATGAATATATGGCTATGAACCAATAGAGACCATTAAAAAACATGGGAATGAAGACTGTCCAAATCATGTCTACCACTGACCTCTATTATGTCTTCAGGAAACTCTTTTAAATTTCTCATATTGCAAAGCATGCAGTCCCACAGAAGTCTGTACCTCTTGATGTAGTGGATCAACCACTAGCATGCAACATTAACCTCTCTGCTCTGGCTGTTTGTGAATGGAGGACCCCTGTAAAAGACGCTGTACTTCTCTATTCTATATGGATGTGGACATTATGTTAAATCCTCCAATGTTAGATCTTCCAAATATAGTCTGTTTGTTTCTTTTAAAATGTAACTTTTTGCCCATTCCCTTTTTAATTTTTATACATTTTTTTTAAAGAAACTGATTTTATGAGGGCCTTATATACTTGACATTGCATTGACATTGCAAATATGGTCAGTATTCATAATGTTTAACCATAAAATCTTATTGCAAACTTTGTTTTTCTTGATTACTTGCACTGCCAAACATGTAATTCTACAATTCCATAAGAACTGAGAAGACGGATACTGTATGTGTATATACTGTACCACTTTAGACTGGAAGTGACAATTATTTAAGAAGAATTTCAGAATATTCTTGAAGGATGTTTTTTATTTTAATTTGATTTGTTGTTGTTTTAGCTAGATTTTCTAAATGTGTTTTTCTTAAAGTAGTTGCTCTGGCCAAGGATGCAACAATCTCTGGTTTTATAAGTTCACTGACACTTGAGTAAGTGTAGTGAAGAGTTAATGATTGACTTGAAAACTTCAGGATTAATTTGCATTTAATTTTGTTTTAGGTGGGAATCATGGTATTGAAAATAAGCTTTTCTCTAGTAAATTCCTTTGAACCATTCTCCAAACAGTTGAATTGTGTAAGTCACATTGGTGTGCTGGTGACCCCTTTTGCACCACATGGTCCAGTTGTCAATTGTGTATGCATATTAGGAAAGTTATGTCATATCTCATGGATTTAATCAGTAACACTATCATGCATGTTTCACTTTACTGTTTCAGTGCAATGACTAAAGGGATGTTAAGTTATACTGCTGTTGTGCTCTTTTCTTCTCTTCAACTGCAAGACACTGTTAAACTCTCAGGCATTCAAATAAAGAATACAAAAAATATCAATTTAAATACACAGAAAATATAAATAGTTGGCCAAATAATGAAGGCTCGGTTTAAATTAGTCTATTGTTCATACTATAGTGACAAAAACTACATTTAAAGGCTTATTCATGTCATTTGGGGCAAGAGATGATGGATTTTTCCAAGTTTCTTCTGCAACACTTCATCAGGATGAATTAGATTTATTGTGTTTAATGATACATTTTGTGGTGAAAAGAACTCATCCAACTACACAGCTGTAAATTATCCAAGACACTTTTTTTGTTTGTGTCTGTCTATACATCTTGATCATGCTTGGTCATTTTGGATTGCTGAATTATAAATATTGCTAAACTATTCTACATTCCATGGAGAAAAAAAAGTTAAAATTAAAACTTAAAACAAAATCCGTACTGCACTTTATTGATAGACCATGACATTGAAAATGCATAGAAATTTGAAAAGGAAGTATATTTAACTAGAAAAAAGTAAGAATAATACAGTATATAGTAACATATTTCTTGGACATTTCAAGTTTTACTTAAATTAAAAAGCTTTAATGCTAGTGAAAAAAAAAAAAATGCTGACCTGTCCATTTCCTCATGCATATAGTTTGTTGTTTTGAAGAAACGCAACATATCTGGAATTAAAAGTACTGTTTTAAGCTATGAGAGAGATAAAGTACATCAATCAACATTTTTTTTTTATTTTTATTCTATTTTTCTTCTTTTTTGTTTATATTCAGATCCGACCTTTATTTCTTTGATAATTATTCACATGAAATATGTTGAAAAATATTTTTATCTTTATCTTTTTATCCTCGGTTAATGAGGGGTAGATAGTCTGATCTTTCTACACTCAGTTTAAGCATGTTTTTAATAAAATATTTTTTAAAAAAAATACGTTTTTTTAATTTTAAAAAGCAATAATATTTTATACAAATCCAGCAAAGATGTCAGTGAATTTGCTATGATGGTCCTTAATACTATAATCTGACAATAATCGATAATCTGAGGTTGGGAAACAGAACAAGGTAATAATTTACTCACAGACGGCGAAAGAGTTTGGTTAGGCGGAAGTACTGAGCCTGGTTGATGTTTGTCAGCATCACCTGACGACTGTAAAAGTCATATGACCGTCAGAGGAAGGGAAACTCAAAGCCCCCAGCAGGTTCGCAGGAGTCTTCGGGTCTTGTGTGCAGGTCCATGTCCATCAAACTATGTAAAATGTTTTCTCTGAGTGTCGTCTTCTGTCTTCTTCCGTGTCCGTGTCCGTGTCCGTGCATGTCGTGAGCGGCACGTATGATCCAGATGAGGTGCTGGATCTGCCGGGCATGTCTTTCAAACCCAATTACCGTCAGTGGTCAGGATATCTGAAGGCCAGTTCTGGGAAGTTTTTGCATTATTGGTGAGTTTTATTAGGCTTTGTTTGTTTGTTTGTCTGCGTTTTATCAGACCTGAACATGCAGCATGCTTTGTTTGTGATGAAGATGTGTTTAGGCGAATGGCGTTTCCGCTTTCATACCAAATGAACAAATTAAGACGTTTTAAATGCAAAATAAAAATGACATTTTAATCTTTTTTGTTTGTTTGTTTGTTTTAAGTCGTTCAAGTTTTTTTTAAAGTACTATTTTTACTTTTTTAATAAACTATTTTGACATGGTCCATTGAATGTACTGTGATATAAACTAAGACACAATAGTGTATATTACCATATTCATATACCATATCATGTATTGTGCTGTCTAAAAAAAGCATGATATTACAATTTTGTACATGATTGTAAATGCGTTTTGGTATTAAACTCTTGAGTTCAGTCTGCGTACTAGTCAGCATTACTCAGTAACGCATATTAAAGAGAATTTTTGTGTATTAATTATTGCATTAAAGATGGTGTGCATATGTTACAGGTTTGTGACGTCTCAGAGGGACCCGCTCAAGGATCCAGTCGTGCTGTGGCTGAATGGAGGTCCTGGCTGCAGCTCTTTAGATGGGTTTCTATCAGAGAATGGCCCCTTTCATGTGGGTTGATAACTACTTCCATCCATCTTAAATATGACAATGCGTTACTCGAGCTGATTTAATCTCAAAAGGACTAAGAAATACAGAGCTGTAAAGTTTAGAGAGGGAAAAAACATTCACGTAGTCTCTTTTGTTGAGTTCTAAGTTGCCTTTCCATACAATGCAAAACCATAAACATTGTGTTTCCTCTCTGTGTGTGTATTTATCTGTGGTCCTTAGGTCAATGATAATGGAGCCACCCTTTACGAGAACGAATTCAGCTGGAATAAAATTGCCAATGTTCTATATCTTGAGTCGCCTGCTGGAGTGGGTTACTCCTACTCGGATGACAAAAAATATGAAACCAATGATGATGAGGTAAGTATGTAAACACTCATTGACATTCATAACCTGTAAAGACTTCTGAATGCCTGAAAGAATATGTACTTTTCTTTAGGTGGCAGACAATAACTACCTGGCTTTGCAAAGCTTTTTCACCAAGTTCCCAAATTTCACCCAGAATGAGTTTTTCATTTTTGGTGAGAGTTATGGAGGCATCTATGCACCCACACTCAGTCTGAGAGTTGCCACTGGAGGTCAGCTTAAAGTGAACTTTAAGGTAAGTTAAAGTATGCTTGATTCATTTATATTCATTCATCTAATATGTGTAGACAAATTATATTTAAAATCATTATTTTGTCTGTTGAAAGGTTAATTTTTTTTATTTCTCATTTATTTGTTTTTTTTTTATTCTTCTTTTGGTTTCTTTTGCAGGGCTTTGCTGTTGGAAATGGCATTAGTAGCTTTGCACTAAATGACCAATCACTAATCTACTTTGGTAACTATCACGGCCTGTTCGGAGAACAGTAAGCTAAATCAATTACTCTTACAGTATATGTGGCCACTCGTGTGTGCATTTATATTACAATACTGACAATGAATCTTTTGGTAAATGTGTTTTTTCTGTGTTATTTTGCTTGTAGGTTGTGGAAGGATCTGAATGACAACTGCTGTCAAAATGGAGTCTGTAACTTCTACAACAATTCTAAAGAGTCCTGCTCTGTTATGGTAACGTGAATACATCCAAATGCTTGTTGCTGTTTTACAACCCTGCAAATGGTTAATTAAAGTCACCATGAGGTAGAGCTGCACAATTAATCGTTAAAAGATCATAATCTCGATATAAACACACACTCGATCTTATTCCTAAAGATTCGGCTATGTCTATTAAACCTTTGACAAAATCACACCAGAATATTCAAATCTGCGTTTGCGCTGCCGTTGACCCAGAGAGAACAGTTATCATGTATAGATATGAAACGTTTTACAAACAGTCTTTTCAACCACACAGTATTGTTATTTTTGTTACAAGAATTCAAAATATCACATAAGTACTGGGATAATTCGAATAAACACTGACGTCTATGGTAGTGATCAAAATAAAGATGACCTTTTGCACGTAACTTGACGCCTCAAATAAAGATTGTATCAATTACATTTTTACACCAGCAGGTGGTGACAAGGGACTGTTAAAAAATCAAAAATGCTGATTCATCTGGTAATGAAGTCTTTATGAGTGGGTCATTGAATCATTCATTCAAACTGATTTTTTAAAAATAATTCAGATTAATTAAATGTTTGAAATAGACTGCAGCAATAAACATTGTCAGAATCTGTAGTAAATTACATGTTATTTTGTTTAGTTGTCCATTCAGAATCATGGGAGAATCGCGATCTCTATTTTTCTTGTTTTTAATGGAATATTGCAATTTTTATTACAAATTATTTACTCGTATGTGGAAAAAAAAAAAATACTTGTGCCCTTCATAATATTTAATGAAAATAACATCCCCTCCCACTTTCAGTGACTTCTCTTCTCTTCAATTCATGAGATCACAGCAATAGCAAACCACAATAATCCAATCAATTCCCGATGGATAAAATCAAGTCCCGCCCTACATGTTTTTTTTTTTTTTTTTTTTTTTTTTTTCTTGTTCGAGAAACCGTTTCAATCGGACATGCGTCACAAAAAGGAATAAAAAACTATCGCAACTTCCGTTTCATGCTGACTTTGTGACTAGTCTTCTGTGTTTTGCAGGTATCACATGCATTTAAAATAGTCTATGGCTCTGGGTTGAATATGTATGCGCTATATCTTGACTGTGCTGGTGGGGTCACATCTCGGATAGCCATGAAGCACCTTTTCAGAAACTTCAGGAAACATTGGGAAGCTAATCAGGTGAGGCCTGTTTGCTCTACTCATGCAGCCTTCTAACATCCACTTTAATAAACTAGAGAAAACTAAAAGGTGAATTGTGTGCTTGTTTGTTTAGTTAGTAGGAAGTACCCCGAGTGTTCAGGGTGTTCCTCCATGCATCAATAGTACTGCTCAGCTAAACTGGCTTAACCGAGGAGATGTAAGAAAGGCGCTGCACATTCCTGATGTCCTACCACCATGGGACATCTGCAGGTATACTGATGCCTGGCCTCGCTTATGGTTTCAGTGTGTGTGCATGAGATCATGTGTGCTTACAGTGTTGTTCCTCTTTTATGCAGTGATGTTGTGGGAAGCCAGTATCACACCATTTACGAGACTGTGAAGGACGTCTATGAGAAGCTGCTGGCTTTGGGTCTTAGAGCTTTGGTCTATAATGGAGATACCGATATGGCTTGTAACTTCCTTGGAGACCAGTGGTTTGTTGAGCAGCTTGGACAGAAGGTACTTTTTTTTTTTTTTTTAAGATCTTTGAGATGTTCAGCAGAATTTATAGCACCGTCTAGGGTTAATGTTGAGTTTTTCTTCTTCAAGGCAAGCACACAGTACAAGCCCTGGATTTATGATAAGCAGATTGCCGGATTCTACCAACAATTTGGCAACATCACTTTCCTCACAGTCAAGGTAAGTTTCAGGCATGTTGTTGGAGTCCATGCAGCCTGTGTTGCCCTTTTCTAAGGTGTAGTAGTAGTTTACTTACTTCCAGCTTCAATAAGATCCATTGATGTGCAACCTCTGTTTGTAATCTTAATAGAGATTTCTATGACTGTCTCTAATCAGTTGGACATTCAGGCTAAACAGTAAAAGCTCCAGACTGTTATTGTAATGATATGCCTAAAACTGTAGCTGGTTTCCATGTTATACATTTTCTCATTAGCAATAAATGTCATAGGCTGCAAAGTAGCCTATATACAGTACCATACCATTGAGAAGTTTGTGGTCAGGAAGTTAATTTTTATAAGTTTATATTATTATTTGAAAGAAATCAATACTTTTTTTTGTGAAATCTGCAATTTTCTGTTCCTTTTTTAATGTATTAAAACACCCACAGATGTATAGAAGCAGAAAACATCTGGGTCATGTTTGCTTTTTTGTCACTTGAAATCAGGATTTAGCATAAAATAATGTCAAATGTGAAAATCAGCTGAGAATTGAATAAATAGTTGCAACCTGGCTTAGAGGAAGATAGGAAACATGTCTTTGTGGCAGTTTTTCTAGTGATTTAGGGATAATACAAGATTTACCTTACAAATGTTTGTCGAAAACTGAAATGCTATGAAAACAGGCACTATTTTTGGAATCAGCAACCTAAATCTAGTAAGAAACAAGTATTGGATTTCATTCATTAAATATGGGTTTGTGGTGTAATAATAGTGTGTCTTGAGCAGCAAATCAGCATATTAGAATGATTTCTGAAGGATCATGTAACACTAAGGACTGGAGTAATGATGCTGAAAATTCAGCTTTGACATTGCAGGAATAAATTACATTTTAAAATGCATTCAATTAGAAAACAGTGATTTTTTAAATTGTAATATTTTACAGTATTACTGTTTTACTGTATTTTGGAATGGTCTTGGTGAGCATAATAGATTACTTTAAAATAAACTAATCTTGCACATTTAAGTATATGTGTGTGTGTGGGTGTAAACATTTTTACCAAAGCTGTTATGACATGCATCTCTGCTCTTCCAGGGTGCAGGTCACATGGTTCCTCAGTGGGCTCCTGGTCCATCTCTACAAATGCTACAGAGTTTCCTGTCCAATAAGCCTTACTGATCTTCTTTGAGACCGTGTCCTGTCTTAAAGCACCAAATCTGAGTTTTTGAAGTTGACCTGGATGGATTTTAAGAAAGTGTGGTTTTTTTTTTTTTTTTTATCCTTAACTTTTGAAATTTTACATGCAGCTGTAAGACAATATTCTCAGGGACTGTTGGGTGGATGTGTATTAGCATATATGTTTGGAAATTTAGTTAAATGGTTTTTATTTTGTTAATTGTTTGAATCTTTTTATGCCTTTTTCCTTTAACACAGGGGTGGTTCTTATCATGAGATTTCTAAAAACATGCACTTTTAAAAATCACATAATCACAGTTATAGATACACACTAGAGATTTTTTTTAAAACAGTATTGAAGGATATCACATGGTTTTAAAATGCTCAAATGATATCTTTTCATTATTAGTTACTATTATGAGATTTCTGATAATTAAATGTGTGCTTAGATGCTCTTTTGTAAGTTGTCAAATAAATAGTCTTAATTTTGTTTATACCCTTGAGACATTGAAACTCCCAGGTACAATAAAAACCAAAACTGAAAGCAAAATTATACTATTCTTAATTAATCTGTATCGATGGTTGTAAATGGTTTACCAACACACCTGATTCTCTAATCTAAATCTAAGAATTGTTATATGGATGAGAATATAATACTACATTTGACAAAGCATATTTCTATGTGAAAATTCAACCTAAAACAAAGTTTCAAATTTTAAAATTTCCATATGGAATTAGAAACACAAACTGAGAAATAATAAAACCCTTTTGTAGTGTAATTTATCTGGAAAACAATGTACCTGCTAACGATATGGTAGCTTTTTAAACCACAAACGAATCTGGAGAAGTGACATGAAAAGTGAAAATTAAATTATTTAAGTAATTTTCCTGTTGTGTGCAGTTCAAAGTGTAATGTTATTATAGATAATAGAAATGTTCATATTTAATTACATCCGAAAGATCATTGAAAGTATGCCCACTGGTCCCCTGCTGAATCACAGCCATAATTTCTACCCCTGGTTGTGTGTAAAACTTCAGTGAGTGTATGGGGTAGACCAATGTTTCTCATCCAGGGGTCCATGGACCCCTAGTGGTCCTTGACATAATGCCAGGTGGTCCTTATAAAATATCTGAATATGAATGTTTGTATATTTTGACATTTGACATGTTCCCATAAAAGAATAAGATAATATATGTATAATATAACTGACGATATGACTGAATATTGGACAAGTCATCTAACGTAGTACTAAATTACACCAGATTGCATTTGGTCGTCACCAAGACATTAATGATACCAATGAGCCAATTTTATTCTGGGGTCCTTGAGGATGGTTTAAATTTTTGACGGGGGTCTATTACTCAAAAAAGGTTGAGATTCACTGGGGTAGACTATATATAGAGAGGGAATAAAAAATATATCAAAGGTGATGATGGATATGGAAATAGAGTGCCCCAGGGATGACGCGTTTTTGTAGGCCAACCCGGAAGTTAGCAGCGCACGGGTTCCCTCGACTGAAAGCCTATTAATTTTTCCCATAGACTTTTGGAAAATCGCAGAAAATAAGATCTGTGTTTAACAAAGGATTATGACACTTAAATGTTTTGTCTATCAAGATAATCTTTACAAGTTAACACAACATTTATAGATTTTGAAGCCCAAATAAAGTCGTCAGATATAAAAGGCTAACAGTAGGCTATAAACGGACTACAGCACACCATGGTCGCGGATCAACGTCGTCATCACCAAGCGTCCTCAAACTTTATTTAGAAAACAACTCTATTTAAAAACATGCTCACTGATTATGATCTGCGCTGTGTATGAATACTTATCCACTTTTTCATGAGAAATGCTGTCCAAATGTCCTGTTTGTTATGATGACGTCTAAAGTCCCCGCCAAAGGAAGTAGTCCCTTTTAGCAATTTGTTAGCAACCGCCGAATTTAAGACACAGTAAAAGTTTAAAAAATCACAAGTGGGTTATAACTGGTGTGTTTTATGTCATAGATCAAAACGTGAAAGTATTTAGAGGCTTTGTTTACCACAGACCTTATTTCAGGCGATTTAGCAAAAACCCTTTCAAAAAACCCATAGACTTCACGGCGTTGGAACCGGAAGTCCTAAAATGCTAACTCGCTTCCGGGTTTTGCCTACAAAAACGCGTCATCCCTGGGGCACTCAGGGATGACAGGACAGTTCAATAGGGGGCGGAATATGCCACTTTCACTTCGTCGTACTCACCCAAAGCAGACGAAGGAGAAAGTGTGGTGATGCAGCAGTAAATGAGGCTAATAAGCAGGTAACGAATTTGTTATTGTCGGTTAGGTAAAGAGGCATTTTACTAGTCTGTATAGTGTATCGATTTAATTCTATGGGAAGTGCACCGTTTTTAAGCTTCCGTGTCTGTGTGTGACTGTGGGAGCTACGCTGCGGTGCAACAGTACCTCTCTTTCTCTATCGTTTGGGCCTTATCCTACTGCTGGTTCTGCCCTTGTAAAAAGAGAAACAAAATATTGTATGTTCTGAATATGAGCTTGAAATACAAGCTTATGTGTTGCTTAAATTTCCAACTTTTCACTCATGTGGTGTTTTTTTTTTTCCTTTTCATGCCGAACAGCACCTGGAAGAACACATCAATGTACAAGATGAGGGACTTTGCCCTTGAATGTTTTGTGATAAATTGTATATATAATTCATAGTCCCAACATTGTTTTTGTTTTTTTTGTTTGTTTGTTTGTTTGTTTTTTTAGTCAGTTTACATCGTACTCGGTATGAATGTCGAGATTTCTACACAATACACAGTATTGTATTTGGGTTATTTTTTTAATGGTAGCTATTAAAGTGCGTTTTAAAAGCAAAATAAAAATACTAAAACACTACCACTTGAAGTGTCATGATTGCACAATAGAACAGTTGTAAAGAATTGTTAAAAGATGAATGCAATAAAGCTGCCAAGAGACTGGGGCTAGTTGTCACAAAGCTACAGTCTCCGTAGGCCTATATTGCTTTAAACTCCATTAAAATTACAATATATTTTTGCTGCAGGCATTAGGTAAATAAGCAAATACAATAAAACCACACGGTTTAACATCTTAGGGCAAAGGTATTTTTCATAAATGTCAGTGCAAGTTGTCATGTGTGCTTTATATAATAAAAAAAAAACCTCCCTAAGACTTCCTAGCTCTTCTATCCAGATAGCAAAATTCTGTTTTTACTGTTATTTCTATTCCTTATGTTTTATTTTTATTATTCTTCTTTATGTAAAGCACTTTGAATTACCATTGTGTATGAAATGTGCTATACAAATAAAATTGCCTTACCTTGCCTTGCCTTATATGTTGTAATTACAGTTTGGTAACTTAGAATATTTTTTAATGTCTTGTGCGTTTATACATTTGCATGTTTATACATTGTGCGTTTATATGCGCTTGAAAAGCTAAAAAATTTTTTAAAGTTAATGGCAGGTGATATTGAGTATGATGTGATAACCTGCTACTGGGGCATGTTGTCACTGAAGGGCAACATATGTTCAATGAACAGTTTCACAAGTCTCCCCAGGTGTGCGTAGTTGTACAGTCAGACGGTAAGGTTTCACTGACTGTGTTCCACCATATATATATTTGAAGTCCGGCTCTCCTGCATCCTTCGGCCAGGTCAGACGGAATCGTCGCAGCACTGTGACCAGGATGAGGAAGAGCTCCATGCGAGCTAGATTTTCTCCTAAGCACACACGAGATCCTAGGAAACAGAAAAGTGAATGTACATAACGCAAACACGATTTGTTCACATTCTGCCATACAAACGTGCTTTCTGTTTAAACCATGTATTGTTTTAATCAATATAATGACCTCGTCTGTATAGTGTATGTAATTAAACAGCTCAGGAACCTCTGTCTGGACTGCATATAGAATTATTAATAAATAAGCTAAATGAGTGAAATACCTACTGTCTCTTATGATTAAAAGATGGCATTACTGTCTGATTAGAACATACCAGCAGAAAAAGGCATGAATGCATCAGGCTTCACAAACTCCCCCTTTTCGTTCAAGAAGTTTTGAGGGTTGAATTCATGTGGAAACTTCCACTGACTTTCCTCTCTGAGAGCAGATGACAGATAGGGGATGATAACTGTTCCCTGTAAGAGAAGTTGTTTTTAACAAGATTAGCAATCCTTCCTTTCATAGTAAAGATGCTGTTTAGGAGTTGCATTAATAACAGTTTGGGTGATGGACTGTTTTGATAAGATTAAATAATGGATAGTTGTTCTTAGTTACTCTTCATTTATGTCAGTTTTATGTGCCCTAGTAACTCTGCAACTCTGGTCTAAAGAAAGAGTTGTTGCCATACAGTAATTATAGTAAAATGCCACCTTTGGGATGCTGAAGCCCTGGAGCTGAGTGTCGGTTCTGGCAGCGTGAAACATACTAAGAGGAACAATGTCACCAACACGCTGACCCTCATGAATCACTGCTTGTACGTAAGGCATGGCGTTTCTATCCTCATATGTGACATGTTCACGAGTACCAAGGACTTCATCAATCTCCCGCTGACATTGCTCTGAAGATATATAAATAGACAATAATAGACACAAGTAGACATTGAAAGACAATATATGCTACAAATAATTCACAAAAATAAATTATAAACAGAGATGAATTAAAAAAAGCATTTTGCTTTTTCATTTTTAGAAAAATAAATTCGCAATAAAATACACACACACACACAAGTTGGATTTTAATTTTTTATGGGACTTTCCATGGACATAATGATTTTTATACTCTATATAATATCCCCATGCACTAACCCTACCCCTAAACCTACCTGGATAAACTTTTTGGCATTTAGATAATTTACTTTGACATGCAAAAGTTTTTAGCATAAAAACTCTCAATTAGACACCCACATTCCTTACCCTGTATATGAGTGTGCGTCATCAAATAGAGAGTTAAAGTTCGAAGTGTGTTAGAGGTTGTATCAGTTCCAGCAATAAACAGGTCAAACAGCAAAGTGACCAATTGTGAGTCATCAAATGTTGTGCGTTGACCTGCTCTCTGAAAATAAAATGATATACTCACAAACCATTTTAAATCAAAGAATTTTAAAACTTATATGCTGCTGATAAATGCAATAAAAATACATAACACACACAAACACTTGTGAGTATCTTACCTTCTCCATCTCCTCCAAGTAACAGTCAATCACGTCTCTGGGCTCCCCGGTAACATGTGATGTCCTGTGCTCATCCACAACTTTAAGAATGTGTTTTTTGATTGTCTCAAAATAGTGAAAAGCTTTCCAGAATGGCAGTGGGAAAATCCTTAACACTGGGGCTATTTCATACAGCTGCAATTCAAAATTAAAGCCTTTTTTAAAAATATATAAATTTCAAGTTACCTTATTTATATAACGCTTTATACAAAAGATTTTTTGAAAGCAGCTTTACTGTGATAAATAGGATAATAATAATTCAACAGGAAAATCTGTGAATGAAATGATAACCTTGTGTACAATCTATGAACTATGTACAATTGATTTTAGTGGCGGCTATTTAAACTAAGTGTAAATAGCCGCTTGCTTACACAAAGTGAAAACAGAAGTAACATGCCTACTCAAGATAAAATATCTGACCAATGGCTGGCAGAGTTTGTGACCAACAAGGTTGGCTATTTGCATGTAAACAGATGCTGGCTTTATTTTTCCATTGTATTTACCATTGCCCATGGTCCAATGGCAATTTTAGTAAGTTTTTCCATAGTTGTGATCAGTGTCTGGAAATATTCATCCTGATAATTGAAACGTGACCCAAAGATTATTGAGGCAATGATGTTTGAAGCAGCTTGGTGGTATAGATGTTGAGGGTCAATTGACTTTCCTGGTAGAGTTGTAGAGATATAAAGACAAAAAATGTTTTCCATTCATGAATTTGAATGTTCTCTGGCAATTTTGAGATCTTAAAAAATGTCTATATTCAAATATAGGACACTGAACATGTGATTAAATGAAGATGTTATGTTAATGTAAAGATTGAAGGTGTCAGGTGAGAAGACTGAATATACCAGCAAATTCCTCCAGGTGTGAACAGATATATTTGACCTCCTCCAGAATCCTCTGCTCCATACTTCTCTTTCCAAGGCCAAAGTTCCTCAGTGTGGTCAGAGCAAAGCGTCGATGTTCCCGCCAGCTGTCTCCATAATCTGCCATGATCACCCCTAAACACAGAAAACAATCAGGGAAGCCCAGCAGGGAGACTTTTGTCTGTGTTATGTGAGTAGTAGGTTGGCTGCTTGAGTACTCTACTATTCTGTGTATGCTGCATTACCTTTGCTCCTTGTTACATGACTGACCATCATGTTCTCTGATCGGCCAGCAAACTCCACCGCTTGTGTGATCAGTGCCTCCCTGATCATTTTCTGTCCCGTCAACACCACTGCTGGCTGCCTACCAATGTACAGTGCGTAGATTGATCCATAGCGCTGAGCAAACTGCACAAAAACATTCATGTTGAAGACCACAGACTCACAGCAGCATGTTATTGCTGTGTCATGCTGATTTCTTTTCATCAGTTAGTTGTATTTAGTATTATTGTTAATGCAGCAGTCTACAGTGTGTGTTTGAGATTGATGCGCTTACCTTGTCAAAGTCCTTTAACGGGTTTATGCGGTCAAATTGTAGCAAATTTCCAAAAAGTGGAACAGGAGTGGGTCCAGGGGGGAAGTTTTTAGGTCGCTGAATTCTGAACTGCAAGAACAGAAGAAAGGCTCCGAGACACAACAGAATCAGTGCGGTAAACATAGTTACTGATATGCTGGATGGCCCGTCTGAAACCTGCTATTTAAGGCAAACAAAGAACTGATACGCATGCACACAAAACTACTTCTTCAAACTCTGCTGACCTCTTTAAACTTTGTTGAACTGGAGTTGGGAAACATAGACTATATAGGTAAAAAGTTACACTGTGATTAACAATATGAGTGGAGAGGTATTGATAGTCCCACCAGAGGTACTCTAAATTGTTCCTGAAGGTCCATTATGTATAAATATGCCCTATAACATTGTCCAAGTTTACGGATGTATGACTGCATGTTTGTGCAGCATTAACAAGTTATTTGTTATATATAATATTCTAGTGACCAAACCCAAGTTGTATTTTCAATCAGGTGTAGTTTCTTAATATGACGTAAACATTAGATGTGTGTTGTTTTAGTGTATTATCAGGTGGTGGATAAAGTCTATGATCACATGTGCACACAAAACTACTTCTTCAAACTCTGCTGACCTCTTTAAACTTTGTTGAACTGAAGTCAGGAAACAGGTATATAGGTAAAAAGTTAAACTGTGATTAACAATATGAGTGGAGAGGTATTGATAGTCCCACCAGAGGTCAATGTCACCATGTACTCTTGATAAAGTTGTTCCTCAAGGTCCATTATGTATAAATATAACATTGTCCAAGTTTTTCAGATCTATGACTGCAATTTTGCACAGTATTAAGTTCTTTGTTATGTTTTAATAGCCAAAATATTCTAGTGACCAAACTCAAGCTGTATTTTCAATTCAGTGTATTTTCTTAATATGACGTAAACACTAAAAGTGTGTTGTTTTAGTGTATTATCAGGTGGTAGATAAAGTCTATGATCACATGTGCTCGTCGAAATGCACAACAGATCTTAAACTCAATTGTCTTTTCATAGTATCCTACTAAAAATGAAATTATGCTTATTTGTTTCTTTCCTTTCTTATTCAGTGACTCACCTCGATCGAGGCGCAGCCTCAATCACAATGGGATTAAGCCCATGTTTAGTTTGCAACATCAGTTATTTTGAAGACAAAATGAACTGACAAATTTTTTTAGAGCAAGCATATTTCGCAAATTAACAATGATCACTCAGTTGCGATTGGTGCGGTCAATATGGGGCCATTTTGCACTTCATTCACACACACACACACACACACACACACACACACAAACAAAACAATACAAATGGACTCTTGATCTTTGGCGTTATGTCCTCCTTTTTACCCCAGTCATCCTTATACTTACTGGGCAGTAGCTTGAAAAACTATTGATTTAATCATACCATTAAGTCTTTTGTCTCAAAATATATGGAGCCATTTCAAGAATCCTCATTAGTTAATTCTGCAAGATTTTAAAAATTAAGCTACACATTAGATCACCTTACCTCAAAACAATCTTTAGACATTGTAAATGACCTCTTGGATCAGGACAATTATGCAATGCATAGTGACAAACAAACAAGTGTTAGTGGTAGTTTCGTGTGTTTTTGGAAAAACAAAAATCTTAAGAGGTCCTTTTACCCTGAGGGGCCTTTAGTCCTGTTGTAGCCTACCTAAAAAATAATTGTGGTGGGCTAACTGGTATTTTGGAGGAGAAAAAATACAACCCATTTTAAGGTCTAATAGTGTCGGTTGCTGTGAGCTATTGTTACGTTTTTATTGCTCTCGAGAATCTAAACATTTAATATTGTACAAAATAAATCAATTTTAAAATAAATGCCCTAAATTTGTTTTTGCATGAAATTAGCACGAGGTGGCGTCAAGTTCAGTTTGCTGCATCTGTGACGCATTTTCAAAGCGCCGGAAACGCGCTCGCGAATGCTGATGTGTTATTTTGCAGTATATGGTAGTTGTTTAGTTTTGAATATTATTGCTTAAAAATTGATACTGTTAGTTTTTTAGATGCCTAAAGGGAAAGGCTTTACCGGGTGAAAAGAAAACAGTCACACGAGAAGGAGAACTCAGGGAAGATGCCGGTATGAGTCAAGCTTAACAACTAGCTATTCAAAAAGAAACATTATTAATAACTGTGTGCCCTTAAGTTTATTCATATGATAATTGTAAATTATGACTGGCTAGATTGTGGTTTTCTGTGTGTCAGTGCTGTCCTTTAAAGTAATATATTTCTCGTTAGCCGAAAGGAAAAGTTGGAACCAAAGGCAAAAAACAAATCCACGAGGAAAACCAGGATACTCTAAAGTTCTATAGCAGAATCATCCTGGGAGCAAACGTAAGGCATGCATCTGTGTTTCAGTGTGCTTTTTTAACTAACTAACTAACTAACTAACTAGCTAGCTAACTAAGTATAACTGTCTGTCTGTCTTTCTATCTATCTTTTTTAAACAATCATCTGATTTTTGGTGTTCTTTTCAGGCTATTTATGCAGCAGTCAATTTCTTGCTCTTTTACGACTCATCTACGTTTTGGACATGGGTAAGTCACAGTATGATGTGCATAACTGTTGTATGCATATCTACGCATGTCAGTTGTAAATGAACCAGTGGTTTTTAATCTCTCAGATGCCATGGACCCCCAAAATATGATCAGTTATGATCATCCTCATGCAAGGGGCCCCTGCCCTAAAATATATAGGGCAGGCAGCTATATATTTTCATGTATGAAGACCCAATTTATACAGTGAAAAAATAGTATTATGTGTAAAGTATTGTTTGGAATACATTTGTTACATTTTCTTTTAAGACTCGCTATAGTACTGTACTGTTAGATTCACTTTTATTTTTTTAATTTCTTTATTTTACACTTTTTAAACTGCATTTCTCTAAACATGTCCGCAGAACCTCTAGCTCTCCATTGCGGACCCCAGTTTGAAAAACCCTGATGTAGACAATAATATACATCTCTCCATATTTGCTTAGGCTCTTGATTACCATATGTGGGGGTTTTATTCAACAGTGAGATAATGAACTGTTGGCAGTTTCCAGCTTTTTGGTAAATGTTATTCACTCATAACTCCCCTTCCAGTCTGGTGCTGAATCCCTCTTTGTCTCTTTTGTTCCAGTTCTTGCTACTGTTCGCCGTGGCGGTCTACTTTGGCAGCTACAGATCTATGTCAGCAATGGCCAAACCTGCATTTGCTGAAGATGGTAGCTTGCTGGATGGAGGGATTGACCTTAATATGGAACAGGGCATGGCAGAGTGAGTTGGGTGTTTTATCTGTGTATTTATTTCCTCATTATATTTCCAGTTGGTGATAAATATTCCTGATGGTAATTTTTATAAGTGACTTTTCTTATATTGACTTGCAGACACCTAAAGGATGTGATTATCCTTACTGCTATCGTTCAGGTCCTCAGCACTCTGTCGTCCTACTTCTGGTACTTCTGGCTCTTGGTGAGACTGTGGAATTGCTCTGATTGTAACATCATGGAAGTTTCCCAATTCCATTTGTACTGTAATAATAATACTATTTGCTCTCTCTTTACACCAGGCACCTGCAAGGGCTTTGCATTTATTGTGGGCGAACTTCCTGGGCCCCTGGTTTTCTGCCGAGTCACAGGCAGCCCCTGAAGAGAACGAGAAAAATGACAAGAAACAGAGGCGACAGGAAAGACGACAGATGAAGAGATTCTAGACACTGTGTTTAATTTTTTTTATTGTACAATTACAAAGAACATGCAATCTAAATTATTCTGAGATATTTGATAATGATGGGTTAGTCCAAACAATAGATTTGGCACTGTAAAGTGTCTCACTTTTTCTCACTTGTCATCAACTGCTCCGTCCTTTTCAGAACTCTGGATCCTTTTTCTTTCTTAATGTCCGTCTTAAAATCTCTAGCTCAGGTGCGCCACAGTCACAAATTTGCCTTTGTTTTTTTGCTTTTTATTTTTATCATAAAGTGAGTTAAACACACACAAAATGTCTTTGCTTACTATAGTTTCAGTTATTAATGAGGACCTCTCAACAGATGCAGCTACATGGCCCATCGCCCTCAGCAATTTAGACTGTATGAGTTTCACCCACCACATGAAATTTCACAGCACTCGAGTCCAGCGTTTAGAATTCCTTCTTTAGGCCTTTCAGAAAATCATGTGCTGAGCCTGTATCAGATCAAGTCTGTGAGATGTGTTCTGCTGAAGCTACAGCTGCAGCCTGGTGCTGCTTTGAGGGATTGTAAGATAATTCACCTTGTGTGGAAACAAAGGACTTTCTGGTTACATACATTTTTAACTGTTCAAATGAAACTATACTGTTTGTAAAAAGTTGGATGGGTTAGTATAACACACATTACGTCACAGTATTGACTGGCCCCCAACGTCCGTTTAACATTTCAATGGACTAACTGCGTCATGACAACCTTGTAAAAATAAGTTGCTTCAGGTTAAATTTATGAATACCCAATGATTATAAATAAACTATTATAAAATGGTGAGTTTTCTTCTTAAAAATACAACTGTGTCCCAACCCTGTTTCCAACGAAGACCCTCCCAACAGTACATTATGGATGTCAAACGCACCTGACTCAACTCATGAGCTTTTTAGTAGTGTACTTCAAGACCTGAAATGGATGTTTTAGATTGGGGGTCTCCAGCAATTAAACAAGTTGTTCTCAATCCTGTTCCTTAAAGCCCATGATGCTGCACATTTTGGATGTTTCCCTTGTCTGATTTTGAGGTTGGGTCTTGGAGCCTCTACTAATGACCTAGACTAAATCAGATGTGTTAATTGAGGGCTGCAGCAGAACCAGGATTGAGAACAACTGTAGTAGGCAGACATAGTTCCAACGCGCATGCGCACTCTGAAAAATGCGCGCACACGGATCTTTTCTTGTCCTAAACTAATCTTTTTCTCATTAGTGCTGATCTGATCTGTCTAAACGGCAGACTACAGTCATGAGAGTCCCCATTTAACCCACACTGACCGTCACCAGAACAAATGAAGGTAAGAGGAACTGTTGCTAAGCTACAACTAGTTAGCAACCAATCAGAAACAACATGACAACAGCAAATTTTAAGCGTGTAAGTGGGTCGATGTTTGTTGGTCGAGTGTGTTATCAACTTTAGTCATATAAATACACGCCAACGTTTCGTGGACTTTAAGAGCAGAACAGATAAGACAATGAGGTAAATGAAGGAGATTTGTTAACAGTTCAGATGAGTTCGCTTGCTACCTTGCGTTGCTAGCTAAAAGTTATCCAGCAACAACAAGTTTAAGACTCTAGCCTGTAAATGTTTATTAGTATGGTTAGTTGTTAGAAGGCTTTAACAGAAAAATAAAGACAACGTTGATTTTATCGCTGGCGAATTGGTCATTTTCGCAAATAAACGGTTAGCTGTGATATACAGCCTCGCGTGGCAAAGTGATTTGAACTGAAAATGCCTCGATGAATTAATCGACATCACGTAAGTGGTAGAATATGTGTGTGTGTTTTGTTAGTTAGACTAATAAGGTAAGGTTTCAGCCAGACGTAAAAGATTACCGCTTGAAGCGGTGATACCTGGCTGCTCTTTGTCTATAAACGTCTTCACTTTGACCGATATCTACGCTCTCCCTAACAACTGCTTTGACATCCAATACCTGCTTCAACTGGTGGTACAAGGGTTTCACAAGATTAGGGTATAATGGGGAAGATGCCCCTTTAAGAACAACGTGCATTTACCTTTAAATTGTAACATATAGATGTTTACATATCTAGAGTTTAGCCTGTAGATATAAACGTATAGGCCCGGGTTTACAGACAGGGCTTAGATCAAGCCAGGATTAGGCCTTAGTTTAATTAGGATATTTAAGTATCTTTTGTAAACGTACACTAGAAAAAAACATTACTGGTGTGCATCTTGAGACAAAACAATGGCACTGACATATTTTAATATATGTCAGTATAAGATGCTTTCAGTTAAAACAGCTCAAACATGCATTTTAGTCTAGGACTAGCTTAAGCCTTGTCTGTGAAACCGGGGAATAGAGTTTTAGCCTGTGTAGTTTAAAGATGCATCAGCCAATGTGTCATTAAGGAAAATAAACAAACATTTACTAATTTAGTTGTCACAGTACCACATTTAAAATTATTCAAAGAGGCCTGGCCACTACTAGGGAAAGTTGTTTTTAAAAAAAAAAAAGACTTTAAACGTCAACAAACAGCATTTTAAACAAATGCAAAAACACTGACCACAAATCCCTCATTAACAAATAGACAAAAAAACATTGATATTCAATGTAATACTATGTTACAGATCAGAGACAAAATTAAATAAATTAACTGGATACATTAGGTAAACTTCAAAATTGTTGATATTCAGATGAAATGATGAAATTAAGAAGAGCCTAGCCATTTATTAAATGTTGAGATTTTGTGCCATCTATAGTCAAGAGAAAAAAAAATAGTTCTTGTTTACTCAACCCTTCTTTTGTCATTTTTAGTTTTTGATAAAGAATAGGCTACAAATACCAAATAAGTGTTTTGTATTTGAACTAGGCTTTGTGACATTATCAAGAATATCTATAATGCATTTAAAGCAGGTTTTCCTTTTATGATTTTTTTTTTTTTTAAATAAATAGAAATAATGACTTAAATTTTCCATTTGTATCAATATTTGACTGGTGTTTTAAGAACTAGTCATAAAAAGTCAAAGGTGAAGTGTTTTTTTTTTTTTTTTTGTTTTTTTTATTTATGTGCATGTATTCATTATTTTTCTTAGGTTTAGCTCCTCACACACATTGAAGTCCAATGTCTGTAACTTTCTCCTAAAACAATAAAGGCTATGTGAGCATAATACAACTATAATTGAAGCTTTAAGAAATGGACCATCCATTTTTAACAGAACATGAGATATTATGTAATGCAAAAATGTGATTTTTAAAAAGGGATAATTTTTGTCATAGTTGTGTGTCCTGCTCCTGCAGTTGTTTAGAGAGTAATCTTCTTATGTTCATTATATGTACTCTGCTGTCTGTCTCTGTATTTGAATAAACTTTTTCATTTTGACAGATGGACAGAGAAGATAAACTAATATCATTGAATCCCTAACATTTATGTGTTGGTGAAATGAGCAGAGTGAGTTGACTCAATCGCACGATCATCACGATGGCTCTCACCAACACCACTATAATAGCATGGAAACTGCGTGAGTACAAAGTCCCTGATCACTGCAGAATGTTTTTAGTAGTTAAGAAGATCTCTGAAGTTGTGGGAGATGTGACTGGCTTTTATTTTGTCATATGTATTGTTCAGAGGAGATTGTAGCTCACTCCAGCAATGTGTCTTCACTGGTGTTGGGGAAATCATCCGGTCGTCTACTGGCCACTGGTGGCGAAGACTGCAGAGTCAATATCTGGGCTGTCAGCAAACCGAACTGCATTATGGTAGAACCCTCTCAGTTATTTGTTTGAGAGAAATAAGTGTCTCACAACATTTTAATAAAGTCTTCATTGTCTGTTCTGTAGAGTCTGACGGGCCACACCAGCCCTGTGGAGTGTATCCAGTTCAACGGTTCTGAAGAGCGTGTGGTGGCTGGTTCTCAGTCCGGCTCTCTCCGGCTTTGGGATTTGGAGGCTGCTAAAAGTGAGGAGTTTGTGTTGCGCCTTTTTCATTTCGGTTGACACAAAATCTGAAATAAGAAACACGGTGATTCTTTTGAAACCTGTAAAAAAAAAAAAAAAACGTTCAGGTTAAGTTGATCACCAAAATCAAGAGAAAGAAAATTAGAAGCTCAAGACACCAAATTTAAAGTGGGATCACATGTACTTGTCAAAATTAATTAAGATGCTGTGTACTTATTGAGTTCATGTTGTTTTTGCAAAACATGTTTGCTGTTATAGAGGTGGGAAATGGTTATGGTTGAGGTAAGGTTAGATTTAAGGATAGGTGCAAGCTAGGTGTTTCTTGAAAGGCTTTATGATTTTCACCCAATCAATCTTAATTGACAAGTCATGGTTAAAAATATGCCTGCCTATTTTTGGATTGGTGTTCTGCACACTGATGGGGCACCAGGCCAAAAATTCATGTAGAGATGGATAATGTAGAAGAAAAATCATGTTGTGAAATAGCATTCCTCGTGCTTTCTGGGATGATTAAATGAACCTGTTTGGTGGGAGAGGTCCTGTAGTGACCACTTCCACTCTGAACCCTGAAGACATGCACAGGGGCCATCTGACCAGAAACACTTTCTTGGATGGACAAATTGTTCAAAGTATACTTGTTATCGACAGCTGAATTGGTTTCTTTGATTTAAGTTCTGCGTACTTTGATGGGGCACAAGGCCAGTATCTGCAGTCTGGACTTTCACCCCATGGGAGAATACCTGGCATCTGGCTCCGTGGATAGCAATATTAAGGTCAGTTAAATGCATTTTCCTTGAAGGTCTTCATAAGTTTTATAGAAAAATCAAAGAATTGGAAATTGATGTTGGTTAAGATTTGATGAATAAACTTATGCCTCAGTTAGGCTTAAGTCAGTCCTAAACACTGGGTCTCATTCACACAGGAGAATTTCTCATGAAAGTTGTCCACCTAATTCATTACACTTGTGTATGCATATGAATTTGTTTTTAACCTTGTTGTTGAGTATTCTGAATAAGTGACCATTATGTGCTCGAGGTTAGTAATTTGCATTAATGCGCTCAAACCATCTCCATATGCTCTCAAAAGATGGACTCTCACCTCATAGCAGCAAGATCCTTGAGCAACAGAAAGTGTGCCTTCCTCAAAACCAAAAACTTGTATATACATAAATCATATCTTATTTAAAGCTGCAGTCTGTAACTTTTTTTTTTTTTTTTTTTTTTTTTTGGTTAAAAATGATCCAAAATCAATTTAAGTACATAACCAGCCATTGTTCAAAACTATCTCCTTACCTTAGCCTGATTCACAACAGTAAGCTAGTAATAATGTTTTATAATAAATGATACTGGTGGGTTTCCGTGGGAAATTCGAGCATGCAGCCGTTCGTCTTTGCATCATTACGCCACATTTTTAAACAGAAAGGAGTCCTATGGGATGCTGCTGGTAGCGGATCATCTATAGCATTTTTCTCACAGCAGCTACAATAATTAAACTACTTATTTTGATGGTGGATTGTAATCCAGAAAGGTCCAAATGACAATCTTCAGTGACAACTGGAGATTCAGCTGTGGTCAAAAAGCAAAAGACTGCCGAGTGGCTACAGAAATTAAATCTACAAGTAACGCTAATACACACTAAATACACGCAATGCTGATGTTGTTAACATTAACAATTTGAGAACAAAGTATAACGACAATAATAATTTGCACGCTTTGATGCGATATGAGCTAAGCGATCATTAGATTTAATCACCATTGGCAGCATGATTTATTGTAGGCCTAATGCTTTTTCCCTCAGTTGGTCAGAACAAAAGTGGCTGACATGTTACTTGCTTATTCAGATGACATTTTCCGGTGAAAATTCCTACTTTGTTCATACTTCAAGTCTACAATCTGTGATTCTGAAGTACAGTATCCACACCGATGTGGTGACTGACAGCAAACATTAGATTCATCCACACTGAGGAGCCGTGCCGATGCACAATGCACGTAAAGATAATAATTCCACATATAACTGCAATTGCAGGTTTCATACAGAGATGGTGACTAAGAGGCAAATCTTACAGTCGGCAGCTTTAAGACGAACTGTGAATGTGATTAAATTTGTTTTATTTATTATTATTATTATTATTGTTCCTATTTTTTTGTTTTTGTACATTTAGAACAAATTTTAGTATGAAAGTTGATGAATCATGACTGACTTGTGAAAATGTTCGTACACAGATTTCACACACATTTAAACATGGTTAGTGAATGAGACCCACTGTAGCTATGTAGCTATGTTTGTATGTCTATCTTGAACATTTAATTTTCTTGTCTTATTCCTTTTCTAGTTGTGGGATGTGAGAAGGAAAGGATGTGTGTTCAGATACAAGGTAAGTACTGTACTAGACTAAAGTGGGTGTGTGTGTGTGTGTGTACAATCAGAAGCCAGGCTAATCACCCTTAACACTCAGTTGTGTCTGAGTACATGATTAATCTGTGGATTAGTGAGGTGCTCTCAATCTATCTTACTCTTGTTTTGTGAAATGGTGTGTTTTTGTCTCTTTTTGTAAGATTCAGCCATTGGTTTATTTATTCATTTATTTATTATTTATTTTTATAAATATCTGGATATTAATTTTGTTTAATGGCACTTGGCAAGATGTTTTGAGTTTAATGCCATTTAAAGGTGCCCAAGAATGCTTTTTCACAAGATGTAATATAAGTCTCAGGTGTCCCCAGAATGTGTCTGTGAAGTTTCAGCTCAAAATACCCCATAGATTTTTTTTTTTTAATAATTTTTTTTTTAACTGCCTATTTTGGGGCATCATTACCAATGCACTGATTTACACTCGGCGCCGCCCCCTTAAATCGCGTGCTCCCTGCCACATGAGCTGTCGACTATATTACAGCGCATTTACAAAGTTCACACAGCTAATATAACCCTCAAATGGATCTTTACAAGATGTTCGTCATGCATACTGTATGCATGCTTCGAATTATGTGAGTAAAGTATTTATTTGGATGTTAAAGTTTTATTCTGAGTGAATTTGAGGCTGTCCTCCGTGGCTAACGGCTAATGCTACACTGTTGGAGAGATTTATAAAGAATGAAGTTGTGTTTATGAATTATACAGACTGCAAGTGTTTAAAAAATGAAAATAACGACAGTCTTGTCTCCGTGAATACAGTAAGAAACGATGGTAACTTTAACCTCATTTAACAGTACATTAGCAACATGCTAACGAAACATTTAGAAAGACAATTTACAAATATCACTAAAAATATCATGCTATCATGGATTATGTCAGTTATTATCGCTCCATCTGCCAGTTTTCGCTGTTGTTCTTGCTTACCTAGTCTGATGATTCGGCTGTGTGCAGCTCCAGACGTTAACTGGCTGCCCTTGTGTAATCCCTTTCATAATGTTGGGAACATGGGCTGGCATTATGCAAATATTGGGGCGTACACCCCGACTGTTACGTAACAGTCGGTGTTATGTTGAGATTCGCCTGTTCTTCGGAGGTCGTTTAAACAAATGAGATTTATATAAGGAGGAAACAATGGGGTTTGAGACTCACTGTATGTCTTTTCCATGTACTGAACTCTTGTTATTTAACTATGCCAAGGTAAATTTAAATTTTTGAATCTAGGGCACCTTTAAAGCACTTTATTTTGCATCCATCTGGTACACAAACACTCAATGAATGTGATATGGTGGACTTGTTTATTTGATTAAAATGAAGTGTGTTTTATTTCAGGGTCACACTCAGGCTGTGCGCTGCCTAGCCTTCAGTCCTGATGGGAAATGGCTTGCTTCAGCCAGTGATGACAGCACAGTAAAGGTAAGCGCTATCCTTTACATCTCACTTTTGGAAATTCTGTTGCCTTGTAGTTAAATGAAGAGAGAAATTTAGTAAAACTCTCATTCTGCTCTCTATCTAGCTGTGGGATCTCATAGCAGGCAAGATGATCACTGAATTCACATCACACACATCAGCAGTCAATGTTGTGCAATTCCACCCCAATGAGTACCTGCTCGCCTCTGGGAGTGCAGATCGGTACTGAATGTTTTTGTGTGTGTCTGAGTGAATGAAGGGTTGGTGTCAGTGTATTCATAATGAGGCTTGAATTGAATGTGTTCGGTGCTGCTTTTGTCCAGATTTGTTACTTCTGGCACCTTCTGTATTTTGTATATTTGCTGCAGGACTGTTAAGCTGTGGGACCTGGAGAAATTCAACATGATTGGCTCGTCAGAGGGCGAGACGGGAGTTGTGAGGTGGTTATCAGTTTTCCAGTCTGGATGTGTTTGTTTTTCTAGTTTGACCCTTAGCTGAATTCTCTGCCTTTTTTGCAGAAGTATATTGTTTAATCCTGATGGTGGCTGCTTGTACAGCGGCTCAGAGAACACGCTACGAGTGTATGGCTGGGAGCCTGACCGCTGCTTTGATGTAGTCCATGTAGGCTGGGGCAAAGTGTCTGACCTGGCCATCAGCAACAACCAAATGGTTTGTACTTCATACACAAAATCTTTTCTTTTTCTTTCTACATGCAGACATGAGTGGGTGCTGTACTATTTGGTGAACTAGCATTCCTCTTGCTTTCTGGGATGATTAAATGAACCTGTTTGGTGGGAGAGGTCCTGTAGTGACCACTTCCACTCTGATGTTTGAAGACATGCACAGGGGCCATCTGACCAGAAACACTTTCTGAGAACATAGAAGATAAATGTGGTAACTATTAAAATGCCTTTCAACAATTTTCATCTGTCTCTTGAATAGATTGCGGTGACATACAGTCAAACTAACGTGAGCTGGTATGTTGTGGATCTCAACCGAGTGAAGAAGTCAGGATCTGTGATTCAAGGGTTGATTCAGGACAAGCCGATCCCAGCTCCCACATCTGCACTTGGAACAACACTACGGCGGAATTATGAGCGGCCCACTACATCCTGCACGGGACAAGAGTGAGATTATTTCTGTCTTTGTCTCACACATTTACAACTTACACTTCATAAAGTGTAATGTATACATTTTCGAACTCTTCCTAACCAAACATGCCTGAATCAACTCATCAGCTCTTTACCGGAGACTCCAAGACCAGAAAATGATGGGTGAGATAAGGGAAGCATCCAAAATGTGTGCCTCCTGGAACAGGGCTGGGATACACTGGCATAAGAGACTTTAAAAAAAAAAAAAAAAAAAAAAAAACAGTACTGCATCTTTACACCATATGATACCATGGGCCGTATTCACAAAACATTTCATCTTAGCACTGAGTTCTTATGAATGGCAGTTAGAGCTCCTCTTAAAGCTGCTGAGACAACTTTTACTAAGGAATAGAGAGAAGTCTTAAGCTAAGAGGAAGGCTGGGGTTGACCTCATTGCTATGGGTGATGTCAACACACTTACTATGCCCACAGTGATTGGCTTATGGGGGAGGGGTCTCTGTCATTGATTTAATCATAGAAATATTGTAGAATGAGGCATCATGTTGCCATATTCAAATGAAGGTTTTAAAATGTAGGCCAAGTGTCACTAAACAAGTATATGTTCAGCTAATTGTAAGCCTCTTACATGTCTGCATCTCGAGAGATTGCAGAATTCAAGTGACAAATGTTTTATAAACAGTTCCAGAGGAGTACGTTCAAATTATCTATCCAATCAGCTCGAGAGGATCAAAGCATGTGTTTGTGTATATATGTGTATGTGAACTTGTGAAACAATTGCCACAGCTAATAGGACATTATTTTCTTATTTATTTATTAAAGATTTATTTTGGGCTGTTTTGCCTTTTTAATATGATAGAAAAGTGAATGGGCAGGAAGCGATGTGGAAGAAAGAAAGGGGGGGATGGGATTGGGAAGGGTCACCCGAGCTGCCCACAAGGCTATCCGAGCAGACGATGGGACATTATTTTCAACTTGATTGCAATGTTTTATTCTCCATCATTCAATGCATATTGCCTGTACATAAATTAACATTTATGTCATCGCAGATTAAAATCTGTAAGTAAAGATATTTATTACATTTATAAGGGGAGAAGGCTCAGCACCCAAGGCTCAATGGCCTATTGCCTCAATGGTGTACAGTGTCTTTGGGCATATTCCTGAAGTGGATTGCCGGCAACAGCCATTTTAAGATTGTTTGTGATTTTTGGTCTTAGTGACTTAGGGGGTCAACAAGAGGACTCCTAACTTTTCACAGATTTAGGAGCGAGTGTTAGTGCTAAAACGCTTTGTGAAGTACTTTTAGAGCAAAAAATTTAGGAGTCCTAAAATTAGGACTGACACAATTTGGACCATTTATTTTTAAGAGTTCCTCCTTTAATCAGCAAGTTAGCTATTTTTAGCCTTAAGATGTTTTGTGAATAACGGTCCCAGTGCAACAACCAGCTTATTTGAGGATTTTGTCTGATATAGATGTTTTTATATGCATTTAAACATGCTGATTTTTTTGTGCTTGTGTAGGATGAAGCAAAGTTCAGAGGCTGATCGCCGGAGTCCAGAAGGAGAGCGGAGAAGTCCCAGCAGTGAGGATGAGAAAGAAGACAAAGAAAGCAGTGCAGAAATCACCAACCCAGAAGATTATAAAGAGATCTTTCAGCCCCGCAGTGTCATCTGTGAGTTATAGTTGCACAAATTAAGTTAAAGGGTTAGTTCACCCAAAAATGAAAATTATGAATTACTGTCATGTCGTTCCAAACCCTTTCCAAACTCACGTTCATCTTCAGAATGCAAATGAAGATCTTTTTGATGAAGTCTTAGAGCTTTCTGTCCCTCCATAAACGGCTATGCAACTATGAAGTTTTGACGCTTCAAAAAGTTCTAACTAATCCATTTGAATTGAGTGGTTGAGTCCAAATTTTCTGAGGAGACATTGCTTTATATGATGGACGGATTTAATTTGGGCTTATATTCCCATATAAATATTGGGCAAATATTAACACACAAAAATTGATCAACGAGCATAAACAGAAGCTCAACCAAATCTGATTGATTGCCCAAGAACAAACCACTTGTGGAAGCACTAATGTGCTGCGTGACACATGGTGATGAACCTCATTGGTTCTCGCACGTCAAACAAACATGCTTGAGCTTCCGTTTACCACAACTGATGTGCGAGTTGATGAATGGGTCATTGACTTTTTTAGATATTTAATTAATGTTTTAAGTGTTAACAATGAGTTTTTTTTTTTTTTTTGTTTTTTTTTTTTTTTAATCAATTAACACTGCTTTTGTCATTTTACAAAATGGACAAAATTTGTCACCAAAAAAGTCATTCGGTTTAACAAATTTCGGTTTTACCAAATGACACTTCTAGCTAGCAAAAGGACAATCAAACATTTTATATTTAGTACAAGTTTTTAAAATATTACAACATTTTCCATATTTTATAGCGGTTGTACCGAACGCATGTCCCGAAACATCAGGTCATATGATCAAGTGAAAACATGCATTTTTCAAATGGTAAAGAGAGAGTTAGTTACTTTGCTTCACGACCATCTTGTCCTTTGCAGGTGTCTGAATGATGTCACATCCTGTCACATGATACTGACCGCATGACTTGATCCAAATCTGGTCCCTTTTATATTGGTTACTCCGAATGACATCAATGAAATTCATTTTTCCAGACATTCTTTCTCATAACAAAGCAAAGACTTCTACAAATAATTTTAATACCATTTTGCACTATGTATGATGTCATAAAATCATGCCAGAATACGAAAATAATACAATTATTAAATTAAGATATTTTATATTCACAAATGAAATGGCTGTATTGGCCTTTGGATGGTTAAACCGAATGACCTTTTGACACTTCAAAGTCTTTAAAATACCTTTTTATATGTAGCAAAATATAATTAAATCCTTTTGGATTTAATAAAAGAGATCTAGTTGTACTACCTTGGATGTCATATCTTTGTTTTTTTTATTATTAAGGCCTTAGGACACAAAAGACCCGTCACGTCATTGACCCGAATAAAAGCATAAATTTTATCTGTTCATCATATAAAGCACTCATGTCTCTTCAGAAAATTTGGATTAAACCACTCAATTCATATGGATTAGTTTTATGAACTTTTTGAAGCATCAAAGTTTCAGTTGCATAGCTGTCTATGGAGGGACAGAAAGCTCTCAGATTTCATCAAAAAGATCTTTGTGTTCAGAAGATGAACAAAAGTTCATTAAGCAATTTTGTTCACACATGCTGCTTCACCTGTACCATGGTATATAATCTTTCTCATGAACATATTTTCTCTTGTGTCTGGGTGTTTCCTTTTCCTTTTTTCCATTCTGTGCATGCAGCACGAACGCCACCTAAAAGTACCGAACCTTTCCCAGCACCGCTAGAGCACTCTTTCTCAGAGAGTGTGCTGGAGAAACCTAGCCCAGCAGTTAAGATTGTAACTCCAGTAATGGACAAGGTAGGTTTTCCCATTTCTTAAGTGTCTTTTGATAGAGTATGTGTAGGCTGTGATTTGTGTATAATGAATGTTTGTGTATTTTCAGGCAGGACAGTTGAAACCTCCTATTACCACCTCTACTCCAGTACAAAGAGTGGAGCCAACTGTGATCGCTGCTGCTCCCCGTCCAGTTGCTGTGGTGACCACATCAGTGACCTCTCCTTCTCGTCCTGTGGTTACTACCACCAAACCTAAACCCTCTACAGGAATCATTCTCTCAACACGCAACGAACCGATTGGTCTCAATGCAGGGGACTTCCTTTCTGTGAGTTCAATGGATGTTTAACATTACTGTCTAGCACTATTGTTTCCTTAAGATGATTCACTTTTGTATTATGCTGCATTCATGTCGTGTCGGAATTGCTGTAATTATTAGCTGGAGATTCTTGGAGCTGTTCTTATGGTGATTTTCTGTTTCTATGGCAATGTTCATAACCCTAAATGGATCCATGAGTTGCTTTGTTGATAAAGATAGCAAAATACTTCATCGTACTAATTAACTTCTTGCAAAATACTGAAGAACAAAGACAGACATTTCTGTTATTATAGCCAGAGACTGCTACACTCACAGAAAAAAGTGATACAACAGCTGTCACCAGGATGGTACCCCTTTAAACTGAAACTTTGCAGACCTTTAACATTCACAAACAGTTATATTACATGCTACATGAGAGATAAGATCCAAAAAAAGCAAAGATCAAAATTCATGATAAATGGTTTTTTTTTGTTTTTTGTTTTTGTTTTTTTTTTTGTTTTTTTGGTCTCCCAAAAGAAAGAACTGATTCTGAACTGCCTGAAATGACTTGTCTGTAATTCTAGTCTTACTTCCTGCATAAACCTATGTAGGTGGTAATGGACATTTCATTTCAGACACGTGCTGTTAGTGGTAGACCAATCACAAAAGACTGGGCCATCTGATCAATCAGCAGAGTAGGCTCTCGGAAAGGAGGGGTTTAGAGAGATCAGATCCTTGATCAAGTCGTTTAAGACACTGTGCGAAAAGAGGTAATGCTGCGAAGTATTTTAATGAAATATAAATATCAAAGAATATTTAAAGTGTTTTTTTTTTTTTTTGTGCTTTGATGCATGTAAACCTATTGTAGGAGTCCTCCAAAACAAAATTAGGAAACTTCAAGGGATAGTTCACCCAAAAATGAAAATTCTGTTATTTACTCCCCCTCATTTTGTTCAAAACCTGTATAAATGTCTTTGTTCTGCTATACACAAAGGAAGATATTTGGAAGAATGTTTGTAACCAAGCAGATCTCACCCCATTGACTCTGCCTTTTTTTTTTTTTTTCTTCCCCCCCACACTACGGTATTCATTGGGGGGCAAGATCTGCTTGGTTACAAACATTCTTCCAAATATCTTTTGTGTACAGAAGAACAAAGAAATTTGTACAGGTTTGGAACAGCTTGAGGGGGAGTAAATGACAGAATTTGGTGACCTATCCCTTTAAAATAGCATAATAGGGGCACTTTAAATGGTACATATTAGCATCTTTTGAAAGGGTACTGCCCCAGTCACAGCTTTTGTACAAGTATGTAAAATGCTGAATGATTTGTTGAATAATTTGTCTGTTTTAATAGCATGCACGAAATGCTAAAGCCAGCATGATGGGAGATGAAGAGGCGTTAGCGCAGATCAGGAAAGGGCATGACACCATGTGCGTAATGCTGACCAGTCGATATAAAAACCTGGACACAGTACGCTCCGTCTGGGCTAGTGGTGATGTCAAGGTAAGTGCAGTAGCACTCAAGCTGATGAGCTTTGATAAATTGTGGGACAGACCGATTGTAATGAGAGATCTGTTACTGGCTGATGGATACATTTACTGCTACACATCGAAAATGTATTTCTAATGTAATCTAGTAAATGCTATAATGGGCTATTATTGAAAGCAGCAGTACACTAAAAGCAGTGTTTGCATTTCCCTTCATGTTGCCCAGACCTCCCTGGATTCAGCTGTGTCTATGAATGATCTGTCTATTGTGGTGGACATCCTTAACATAATCAACCTAAAACCGTAAGCATTCCACGTACATTATCAGTCACATTGAATGCTTTTGTCTCAACTAGCTTCATTTTAGCTGAATTCACTAAAAAGTGAAGTTTTAATTATCTTTCAGATCACTGTGGAAATTGGACCTCTGTACATCCATCTTGCCACAGATTGAGGAATTGCTGCAGAGCAAGTATGAAAGGTGACTCATTCGTGCATTAGTGTGTCACTAATGATTATTTTGGTAATCGAGTAATTTTGTGGGAATAAAAATAGACCCAAGTGAACTAACCGACTTAAAATACATTGGTATAATAACAATGAGGCAATAATAATTGGTTCAGATAAAGTATCAAAAGCAAGTAATTATATGGTTTGAACAACACTGTTAAAATTCATATTGTAATCAGAATCAGAATAATATAAGTTGTATAAATATGATCAACTTGTTGATTGGTTGTTCTTCACAGCATGATTAAATCCTTGTTTAATATTGGCCAAACAACATTTAATTCAAAATTCCACTTAATCTTTAATATCTGGCCACTTCTTTTTGAAAGAAATACTACAGTAAATAATGTCAATATATGCTCTGCCAGTTTCATGGTGAAGCGCAAAACTATATTTATTTGACTGAATCTCAGCTTTTGTGATTTCACAATAGCACTGTTATATTATGAATTTTAAATGGGTTTTAACTCTTTACCTGCCATTATTGGAATTTTCTGGATTTTTTTAAATTTTTTTAATTTAATTTTTTTTTTAAATATGGTAGGGGGGCAACTAGAGAATCTCTGGATCTCTTTAAAATGGGGAAAAAAGCAGAAACAAGGGATTAAGAGCATTGCTTATGAATAATAATAATAATAATAATAATAATAATAATAATTAATAATGTAGTGTTTAATGAAATTGTAATCATTATTTTTAAATGTTATGATTGTGCTTTATTAATTTAACAAAACAATTTTATAATAATAATAATAATAATAATAATAATAGACATTAAATGGGAAATTGTTCCATCACACGGGTAAAATATTATTTTATTTTTTTGTGTGTGTGTTTTTAAATGCTTCGTTAACATCAGAATCAAGTGATCGTTATGTCTCTTGTGCAGCTCATGAGGAGTGCTTGAGTGGCTGTTAATGAATTTTCTGCTTATGAAGAGCATTTCAAATCAGTTGCTTAAGAGGATCCATTTTGATTGCTTGGGCAGCAGCACATTAAGGCAGTAAACAGCGAGCCAGTTTACAAGTGTTTGAGATGGCCATTTATCAAAGTCATAGCCATGTACAGACACAGCGATCAAGTATCACAGGCTCACTTTTCCTTCTACAGTTATGTGCAGACTGGTTGTATGTCTTTGAAGCTGATTCTGAAGCGTTTTTGGCCGTTAATCTCAGACACACTGACTGCTCCTCCGTCTGTAGGGGTGGACATTACTCGAGAGGAGAGGTAAGTACCTAACAAACACTTGTATTATACACTTCTATTGATTCAACATTTTTCTGTAATGTTATAATGTTAGTTTGATTTTTATGTTTCTTAACCATCCAGGATCACACACACACACACACACACTCACACACACACACACACACACACACTCACTCACTCTCACACTCTCACACACACACACACACACACACACACACACACACACACACACACACACACACACACACACACACACACACACACACACACTCACACTCACACTCACACACACTCTCACTCACTCACTCACTCACTCACTCACTCACTCACTCACTCACTCACTCACTCACTCACTCACTCACTCACTCACTCACTCACACACTCACTCACACTCTCAAACACACTCACTCACTCACACACTCACACACACACACACACTCACACTCTCACACACACACACACACACACACACTCTCACACACACACTCTCACACTCTCACACTCACACTCACTCACACACTCACACACTCACTCACTCACACACACACACACACACACACACACACACACACACACACACTCACACACACACTCTCTCTCTCTCTCTCTCTCTCTCTCTCTCTCTCTCTCTCACTCTCACTCTCACTCTCACTCTCACTCTCACTCTCACTCTCACACACTCACACACTCACACACTCACACACTCACACACTCACACACTCACACACTCACACACTCACACACTCACACACTCACACACTCACACACTCACACACTCACACACTCACACACTCACACACTCACACACACCCACACACACCACTCCAGAAGTTTGGAACCACTAAGATTTTTAATGTTTTTAAAAGGAGTTTCGTCTGCTCACCAAGGCTACATTTTATTTAATTAAAAAAACAGTAATATTGTGAAATATTATTACAATTTAAAATAACTGTTTTCTATTTGAATATATTTCACAAAGTAATTTATTCCTGTGATGGCAAAGCTGAATTTTCAGCATCGTTACTCCAGTCTTCAGTGTCACATGATCCTTCAGAAATCAGTCTAATATGCTGATTTGCTGCTCAATAAACATTTATGATTATTTTCAATGTTGAAAACAGTTGTGTACTTTTTTCTCAGGATTCCTTGATGAATAGAAAGTTCAAAAGAACAGCATTTATCTGAAATACAAAGCTTCTGTAGCATTATACACTACCGTTCAAAAGTTTGGGGTTAGTAAGAATTTTTATTTTTATTTTTTTTGAAAAGAAATTAAAGAAATGAATACTTTTATTCAGCAAGGATGCATTAAATCAATCAAAAGTGGCAGTAAAGACATTTATAATGTTACAAAAGATTAGATATCAGATAAACACTGTTCTTTTGAACTTTCTATTCATCAAATAATCCTGAAAAAAAAAAAAGAAAAATTTTTTACACAAATATTTTGTACAATTGTACACATTAAATGTTTCTTGAGCAGCAGATCAGCATATTAGAATGAGATATATATATGAGCAATATCACACTCGTAGCCGTGCGATATGGCTGTATATCAGCACGCTGTGATTCGTCCGTAGGCACGAGGCCGCAGGTAATCACAGCGTGCTGATATACAGCCATATCGCACGGCTACGAGTGTGATATTGCGTTTATACAACAGTTCGACGGCACGAGTGTGTAAATAAATAAGAACAACAACGGAGTGTCTTTAAAACCCTCTTTTGTGCAGCACTACTTCCTTCCGCCACG